>NC_090338.1:7094636-7096771 GCF_035084215.1 Heptranchias perlo
ACCCCCCCTCTCCTCCTCACCTCACCCCCCTCTCCTCCTCACCTCACCCCCCCCTCTCCTCACCTCACCCCCCCCTCTCCTCACCTCACCCCCCCCTCCTCACCTCACCCCCCCCTCCTCTCACCTCACCCCCCCTCCTCACCTCACCCCCCCTCCTCCTCACCTCACCCCCCCCTCCTCCTCCTCACCTCACCCCCCTCCTCACCTCACCCCCCCCTCCTCACCTCACCCCCTCTCCTCCTCACCTCACCCCCTCTCCTCCTCACCTCACCCCCCTCTCCTCCTCACCTCACCCCCCTCTCCTCCTCACCTCACCCCCCTCTCCTCCTCACCTCACCCCCTCTCCTCCTCACCTCACCCCCTCTCCTCCTCACCTCACCCCCTCTCCTCACCTCACCTCACCCCCCCTCCTCCTCCTCCTCACCTCACCCCCCCCCTCCTCCTCCTCACCTCACCCCCCCCTCCTCCTCCTCACCTCACCCCCCCCTCCTCCTCCTCACCTCACCCCCCCCTCCTCCTCCTCACCTCACCCCCCCCCTCCTCACCTCACCCCCCTCTCCTCACCTCACCCCCTCTCCTCACCTCACCCCCCCCCTCCTCACCTCACCCCCCCCTCTCCTCACCTCACCCCCCCCCCTCTCCTCACCTCACCCCCCCCCTCTCCTCACCTCACCCCCCCCTCTCCTCACCTCACCCCCCCCCTCTCCTCACCTCACCCCCCCCCTCTCCTCTCCTCACCCCCCCCCCCTCTCCTCACCCCCCCCCCCTCCCTCTCCTCACCCCCCCCCCTCTCCTCACCCCCCCCCTCTCCTCACCCCCCCCCCCTCTCCTCACCGCTCCCCCCCCTCCTCCTCACCCCCCCTCTCCTCTCCTCACCCCCCCTCCTCTCCTCACCCCCCCCCCTCTCCTCACCCCCCCTCCTCTCCTCACCCCCCCCTCCTCTCCTCACCCCCCCCCCCTCCTCTCCTCACCCCCCCCTCCTCTCCTCACCCCCCCCCCCTCCTCTCCTCACCCCCCCCCCTCCTCTCCTCACCCCCCCCCCTCTCCTCTCCTCACCCCCCCCCTCTCCTCTCCTCACCCCCCCCTCTCCTCTCCTCACCCCCCCCTCTCCTCTCCTCACCCCCCCCCTCTCCTCTCCTCACCCCCCCCTCTCCTCTCCTCACCCCCCCCTCTCCTCTCCTCACCCCCCCTCTCCTCTCCTCACCCCCCCCTCTCCTCTCCTCACCCCCCTCTCCTCTCCTCACCCCCCCCTCTCCTCTCCTCACCCCCCTCTCTCTCCTCACCCCCCTCTCCTCTCCTCACCCCCCCCCTCTCCTCTCCTCACCCCCCCCCTCTCCTCTCCTCACCCCCCCCCTCTCCTCTCCTCACCCCCCCCCTCTCCTCTCCTCACCCCCCCCCTCTCTCCTCTCCTCACCCCCCCCCTCTCCTCTCCTCACCCCCCCCCTCCTCTCCTCACCCCCCCCCTCTCCTCTCCTCACCCCCCCTCTCCTCTCCTCACCCCCCCCCTCTCCTCTCCTCACCCCCCCCTCTCCCTCACCCCCCCCCTCTCTCCCCTCTCTCTCACCCCCCCCCTCTCCTCACCTCACCCCCCCCCCCTCTCCTCACCTCACCCCCCCCCTCTCACTCACCTCACCCCACCCCCTCTCCTCACCATCACCACCCCCCCCTCATCCTCTCCTCACCCCCCCTCTCCTCTCCTCACCCCCTCTCACCCCCCTCACCTCACCCTCTCCTCACCTCACCCCCCCCTCTCCTCCTCACCTCACCCACAATTAAAAAGTACCTTCCCAAGTGTACTCACCGCTGCAATGTGGGAAACTTACCAGAATCTGAGAGGATATAACTTATCAGGAAAGGCCGGGGCTCTTCTCTCTAGAAATGATTGGTGTGAGCGTGTCCCAGCCTAATATAAGATATGCGATTTGAGAACCTTTCACTCACTCGCTCACCTGACGAAGGAGATAATCTCCGAAAGCTTGTGATTTTAAATAAAACCGTTGGACTATAACCTGGTGTGTAAAGATTCCTTACGTTTGTCCACCCCAGTCCTCACCGGCATCTCCACATCATAGAAAAGAGAAGGCCGAGGGGGGTTGGAGGTTTAGCTGATGGAGGTTTTTAAGATTTATGAAAGA
>NC_090338.1:7096971-7203913 GCF_035084215.1 Heptranchias perlo
TCTCTCTATATTATTATATATATATATGTGTATCTCTCTCCTACTATATATATATATATGAGTATCTCTCTCTCTATATTATATATATATATATTTGTATCTCTCTCTCTATATATATATATATATATGGTATCTCTCTCTCTCTATATATATATATATATGTGTATCTCTCTCTCTCTATATATATATATATATATGTGTATCTCTCTCTCTATATATATATATATATATGTGTATCTCTCTCTATATATATATATATATATGTGTATCTCTCTCTCTCTATATATATATATATATTGTGTATCTCTCTCTCTATATATATATATATATATGTGTATCTCTCTCTCTCTATATATATATATATATGTGTATCTCTCTCTCTCTCTATATATATATATATATATGTGTATCTCTCTCTCTATATATATATATATATGTGTATCTCTCTCTCTCTATATATATTATATATATGTGTATCTCTCTCTCTCTCTATATATATATATATATGTGTATCTCTCTCTCTATATATATATATATATATGTGTATCTTCTCTCTCTCTATATATATATATATATGTGTATCTCTCTCTCTCTCTATATATATATATATATGTGTATCTCTCTCTCTCTCTATATATATATATATATGTGTATCTCTCTCTCTATATATATATATATATATGTGTATCTCTCTCTCTCTCTATATATATATATATATGTGTATCTCTCTCTCTCTATATATATATATATATGTGTATCTCTCTCTCTCTCTATATATATATATATATGTGTATCTCTCTCTCTCTCTATATATATATATATATGTGTATCTCTCTCTTCTCTATATATATATATATATGTGTATCTCTCTCTCTCTCTATATATATATATATATGTGTATCTCTCTCTCTCTCTATATATATATATATATGTGTATCTCTCTCTCTCTCTATATATATATATATATGTGTATCTCTCTCTCTCTCTATATATATATATATATGTGTATCTCTCTCTCTCTCTATATATATATATATATGTGTATCTCTCTCTCTCTCTCTATATATATATATATGTGTATCTCTCTCTCTCTCTATATTATATATATATGTGTATCTCTCTCTCTCTCTATATATATATATATATGTGTATCTCTCTCTCTCTCTATATATATATATATAGTGTATCTCTCTCTCTCTCTATATATATATATATATGTGTATCTCTCTCTCTCTCTCTATATATATATATATGTGTATCTCTCTCTCTCTCTATATATATATATATATGTGTATCTCTCTCTCTCTCTCTATATATATATATATATGTGTATCTCTCTCTCTCTTCTCTATATATATATATATATGTGTATCTCTCTCTCTCTCTCTATATATATATATATATGTGTATCTCTCTCTCTCTTCTCTATATATATATATATGTGTATCTCTCTCTCTCTCTCTTATATATATATATATATGTGTATCTCTCTCTCTCTCTATATATATATATATATATGTGTATCTCTCTCTCTCTCTCTATATATATATCATATATTTCTATCTCTGTGTTTCTCTGTGTTTTTATATTTATTTTCTTTCTCTCTGTGATCTTCTCCTATTTCTGTTTCCGGTTTGACTGTTCCCCAGTTTCCGGTACGGGTCGCGGCCGCGGACAGAAAGCGCGATTCAAAACCGCCACCCGCCTCCCGCGTCCCGCCCCGCAAACAGCGGGTTTCACACATCAACCCGCATCAAGCGGTGACCCCCCCCACCCCCGCCCCTCCCTCCCCGGGCCCGGACCCCCGGACCAGGTCAACGAATAAACAAATCACATCAGTTACCGGTGATCGCCCGGCCGGGCCGTGAGTCTCTCTCTCTGGGTGTGGAGGGCGCCATGTTGTCAGGTGGGACTCTGGCCGTCAGTGGGTTTATTCTCCGCTCGCTGTTTCTCGTCGCTTCTTCATTTCTCACCTTTCTCGCTCTCTCCCCAACAGGTGTTGCTGCTCTGAGGGTTTCCTCACACACGTTCACACCAGGTGAGACCTGCGATCAGGGGCCTCCCTCAATCAAAGGCCGGGCCTTTCACCCCGCCCCAGGAACTCCCCCCCCCCCCCCCCCTCTCCTCACCTCACCACCCTCCCCCAATACCCACCCTCACCCCCCCCCACACCTCACCTCCTCATCCCCCCCACACCTCACCTCCTCATCCCCCCACACCTCACCTCCTCATCCCCCCTCACCTCCACACCTCACCCCCCTCCTCCACACCTCACCCCCCCTCCTCACCTCACCCCCCCACCCTCCTCCACCACACCTCACCCCCCCCTCTCCTCCCCTCCCCTCTCCTCCCCTCCCCTCACCTCACCTCACCCCCCCTTCTCCTCCTCACCTCACCCCCCCCCCTCTCCTCACCTCACCCCCCCTCCTCACCTCACCCCCCCCTCCTCCTCACCTCACCCCCACCCTCCTCCTCCTCACCTCACCCCCCTCCTCCTCCTCACACCCTCAACCCCCCCTCCTCACCTCACCCCCCCACCCCTCACCTCACCCCCCCCCTCCTCACCTCACCCCCCTCTCCTCCTCACCTCACACCCCTCTCCTCCTCACCTCACCCCCCTCTCCTCCTCACCTCACCCCCCTCTCCTCCTCACCTCACCCCCCCTCTCCTCCTCACCTCACCCCCCCCCTCTCCTCACCTCACCCCCCCCCTCTCCTCACCTCACCACCCCCCTCCTCACCTCACCCCCCCCTCTCCTCACCTCACCCCCCCCCTCCTCACCTCACCCCCCCCTCCTCCTCACCTCACCCCCCCCTCCTCCTCCTCAACCTCACCCCCCCTCCTCACCTCACCCCCCCCCCTCCCACCTCACCCCCCCTCTCCTCCTCACCTCACCCCCCCTCTCCTCCTCACCTCACCCCCCTCTCCTCCCTCACCTCACCCCCCTCTCCTCCTCACCTCACCCCCCTCTCCTCCTCACCTCACCCCCCTCTCCTCCTCACCTCACCCCCCTCTCCTCCTCACCTCACCCCCCTCTCCTCACCTCACCTCACCCCCCCCCTCCTCCTCCTCCTCACCTCACCCCCCCCCCCTCCTCCTCCTCACCTCACCCCCCCCCTCCTCCTCCTCACCTCACCCCCCCCTCCTCCTCCTCACCTCACCCCCCCCTCCTCCTCCTCACCTCACCCCCCCCCTCCTCACCTCACCCCCCTCTCCTCACCTCACCCCCCTCTCCTCACCTCACCCCCCCCCTCCTCACCTCACCCCCCCCCTCTCCTCACCTCACCCCCACCCCCCTCTCCTCACCTCACCCCCCCCCCTCTCCTCACCTCACCCCCCCCCCTCTCCTCACCTCACCCCCCCCCTCTCCTCACTCACCCCCCCCCTCTCCTCTCCTCACCCCCCCCCCTCTCCTCACCCCCCCCCACCCCCCCCCTCCTCACCCCCCCCCCCTCTCCTCACCCCCCCCCCCTCTCCTCACCCCCCCCCCCTCTCCTCACCCTCCCCCCCCTCTCCTCACCCCCCCAACTCTCCTCACCCCCCCCCTCTCCTCACCCCCCCCCCTCTCCTCACCCCCCCCTCTCCTCACCCCCCCCCCCCTCTCCTCACCCCCCCCCCTCCTCTCCTCACCCCCCCCCTCCTCTCCTCACCCCCCCCCCTCCTCTCCTCACCCCCCCCCCTCCTCTCCTCACCCCCCCCCCTCCTCTCCTCACCCCCCCCTCTCCTCTCCTCACCCCCCCCCTCTCCTCTCCTCACCCCCCCCTCTCCTCTCCTCACCCCCCCCCTCTCCTCTCCTCACCCCCCCCCTCTCCTCTCCTCACCCCCCCCTCTCCTCTCCTCACCCCCCCCTCTCCTCTCCTCACCCCCCCCTCTCCTCTCCTCACCCCCCCTCTCCTCTCCTCACCCCCCTCTCCTCTCCTCACCCCCCCCTCTCCTCTCCTCACCCCCCCCCTCTCCTCTCCTCACCCCCCCCCTCTCCTCTCCTCACCCCCCCCCTCTCCTCTCCTCACCCCCCCCCCTCTCCTCTCCTCACCCCCCCCCCTCTCCTCTCCTCACCCCCCCCCTCTCCTCTCCTCACCCCCCCCCCTCTCCTCTCCTCACCCCCCCCCCTCTCCTCTCCTCACCCCCCCCCTCTCCTCTCCTCACCCCCCCCCCTCTCCTCTCCTCACCCCCCCCCTCTCCTCTCCTCACCCCCCCCCTCTCCTCTCCTCTCCTCACCCCCCCCCTCTCCTCTCCTCACCCCCCCCCTCTCCTCTCCTCACCCCCCCCCCCTCTCCTCTCCTCACCCCCCCCCTCTCCTCTCCTCACCCCCCCCTCTCCTCTCCTCACCCCCCCCCTCTCCTCTCCTCACCCCCCCCCCCTCTCCCCTCCTCTCCTCACCCCCCCTCCTCACCTCACCCTCTCCTCACCTCACCCCCCCCTCTCCTCCTCACCTCACCCACAATTAAAAAGTACCTTCCCAAGTGTACTCACCGCTGCAATGTGGGAAACTTACCAGAATCTGAGAGGATATAACTTATCAGGAAAGGCCGGGGCTCTTCTCTCTAGAAATGATTGGTGTGAGCGTGTCCCAGCCTAATATAAGATATGCGATTTGAGAACCTTTCACTCACTCGCTCACCTGACGAAGGAGATAATCTCCGAAAGCTTGTGATTTTAAAATAAAACCGTTGGACTATAACCTGGTGTTGTAAAGATTCCTTACGTTTGTCCACCCCAGTCCATCACCGGCATCTCCACATCATAGAAAAGAGAAGGCCGAGGGGGTGATCTGATGGAGGTTTTTTAAGATTATGAAAGGGTTCCATAGGGTAGAGAAGATGTTTCCAGTTGTGGGGGAGTCCTAAAATAGGGGGCTGTAAATATCAGATAGTCACTAATGAATCCAATCGGGAAATCAGGAGAAGCTTCTTTATCCAGAGAGCGGTGAGAATGTGGAACTCGCTCCCACATGGAGTGGTTGAGGCGAATAGCGTAGATGCGTTTGAGGGGAAGCTGGATAAACACATGAGGGAGAAGGGATTGGAAGGATATGCTGATAGGGTGAGATGGAGTAGGGAGGGAGGAGGCTCGTGTGGAGCATAAACGCCGGCATAGACCAGTTGGGCCGAATGGCCTGTTTCTGTGCTGTACGTTCTATGTAAAAAGATGCAGCAGCCAATTTGCACACAGCAGGGTCCCACAAACAGCAATGAGGTAATGACCAGATCATCTGTTTTAATGATGGTTGAGGGATAAATATTGGCCAGGACACCGGGGAGAACTCCCCTGCTCTTCTTTGAATATTGCCGTGGGATTTTTTTACGTCCACCTGAGAGGGCAGACAGTTTAACGCCTCATCCGAAAGACGGCACCTCTGACAGTGCAGCACTACGCTCAGTATTGCACTGTGAGTGTCGGCCTGGATTATGTGCTCAAGTCTCTGTAGTGGGACTTGAACCCACAATCTTCAAACTCAGAGGCAAGAGTGCTGCCCACGTCCTGAGGTGAAAGGTGCTATGTAAACACAAATTGCCATTGTCTTCCTGGGCCTGTTAGTTGTGCGCTACTGAGCCCAACAGAGTTACAGTACAGAACACTAAACTCAAGGAATACACAGAAAAGCATATAAAAATACACCCTCGAGCGAAATTACAGACTAACAGAGTATACAGCCGTATCTCAGCAGGAGGGTGAGTCACTGGGTCTTCGAAGGCCAGCGACGGCTCACAAGTCCCAGTTTGGACACCTCGAGGTCAATTTTCAATTTAGTTGCGGAGCTCAAAATTGCAATTGGGGCCCGAATCTCCGCATAGGATCCCAATCCGCATCTTACAAGTGACCTCCCACCTGAAACGTTCTTCTCAAGACCCTACGCAAGATGGCAGCGGCCAGAGCGCCAACGTAAGCAGGGCAGTAAATGACCTGACGCCATTCTCAGACCCGTTTCACCAGGCCCGTGGCCGTTTAAAATTGTCCCTCACCGGTCTACACGTGAAGATTGGAAACTTGGGCATGGAGTTAGAGGGGGGTCTACTGAGCCAAACCCCGGTAAGAGTTCGTGGCTTCAGGACCTTTTATTTCGGGTGGCGGGCGGGGGTGAGTGGAAAGAGGTGTGGGAAGGCTAACTAATAAATAAACTCTGTATCCGACTCGTCGGATGTGCATAGTTCTCTCAGTATCCAGCAGTGACTTTGTAGTTCTTCTCCCCACAGGTTGCTAGCACCATGCAGTATCATTCCTCACTCGAACATACACTCGAGCCTTGCTCTACCTGCGAAAAACTGGGAGAGGAAGAACCGAATAGTCTACCCTCCACAGCTGCCACATGAGCCTCGCAGACCAGTGGTACGTTGCACTCGTAACTGTTCTTAAATTACATCGAATGTACAGCACAGAAACAGGCCATTCGGCCCAACTGGTCTGAGCTGGTGTTTATGCTCCACACGAGCCTCCTCCCTCCCTACTTCATCTCACCCTATCAACACCTCCTTCTATTCCTTTCTCCCTCATGTGTTTATCCAGCTTCCCCTTAAATGTATCTCTTCTATTCACCTCAACTACTCCTTGTGGTAGCGAGTTCCACATTCTAACCACTCTCTGGGTAAAGAAGTTTCTCCTGAATTCCCTATTGGATTTATTAGTGACTATCTTATATTTATGGCCCCTAGTGTTGGTCTCCCCCACAAGTAGAAACATTTTCTCTACGTCTACCCTATCGAACCCCTTCACCCTTTTTTCTATAGAAAAGACCCCCCAGCCTGTTTAGCCTTTCCTGAATCCTCTCAAATCTGGTATCATCCTTGTAAATATTTTTTGCACCTTCTCCAGTGCCTCGATATCCTTTTTATAATATGGAGACCAGAACTGTGCACAGTGCTCCAAGTGTGGTCTAATCAAGGTTCGACATCACTGGAGCCCAAATCAGGAACCTCTGTGCTGGAATTTTTTTTTACATTCGTCAATTGTGACTCACTCTACCTGACCTTTTATCGTGGGCATTGTTCCCTGGACGATATGTTACTCCAGAGTCACTCGAGAATGAAGCGTTACGGAGTAACGGACGGCTGTCTGCGCCTGCGCTTCCCCTTACAGTTAACTCCTGATTTCCAAAGCGGAGGAGATGCATGAAGTCGGCTCAATTGTCCTATTTTACTAATCGTATTTTAATAAGGCCCTTTGTGCTTACTGTATGGAAGCTGGGAGAAATAACCCTGTCTCCTTTAGTGGAGAGCGATAGGAGAGGAAACCATCTTCCACCCTCCCTAAACTTGAGCTCATCCAAAACTCTGCTGCCCCGTATCCAAACTCGCACCGAGTCCCGTTCACCCATCACCCCCTGTGCTCGCTGACCTACATTGGCTCCCGGTCCGGGAACGCCTCGATTTTAAAATCTCATCCTTGTTTTCAAATCCCTCCATGACCTCGCCCCTCCCCATCTCTGTAACCTCCTCCAAACTTCCGAGATCTCTGCATTCCTCCAATTCTGGCCTCTTGTGGCATCCCCGATTTACGCCGCTCCACCATTGGCGGCCGTGCGTTCAGCTGCCTGGGTCCCAAACACTGAAATTCACTCCCTAAACCTCTCCACCTCTCCACCTCTCTCTTCTTTTTAGACTCTCCCTAATATCTACCTCTTTGACTAACCTGTCCATATATCTTCTTATGTGGCTCAGTGTTAATTTTCTCTGATTATGCTCCTGTGAAGCACCCTGCGACGTTTGACTACGTTAAAGGCGCTATATCAATGCAAATTGTTGTTGAAACATCAGCGGATCTTAGCTTGGTTAACACCCCCGCTGCTGGGCAGGCCGTGAGTGAGGAAACAGTAACCCACCGAGCAGCTCGTCTCCCGAGGGCCTTCGGTGGGAGGGGCACAGGTCTCGAATACTCTCCAGGCCATATTCTGAGTGCCATTTCTTTGTAGTCTTTTCTAGGCTGTGTTATGAATGACGCAGCATACTAATGTTACGTGCTACCTCACTTGCTCCTCTATATATTCTGTAAGCTCCCTCTGCTCCACCCTGCTGTTATACTCCGAGTCCCACAGTGTTTCTGAAAGATGGCCCTAATCAAATCCAACCTGTTAAGGACTTGTTGAAGGGCAAATGTGACGAACGTAGGGTACGATAACCTTGTGGGTTTTGGTCCTGAACGAGCAGCCCAGAGGACGTGAGTTCAAATCCCGCCCTGGCAACTGTGAAATTGAAACTCAATAAATCTGGCAATTTGTCCGGGAGAACTCCTGGATTGTCGCGGTTCACAAAGTCCTTCAGAGAAGGGAAGCTTTTGATGACTGGTCCCACAAGACATGCTTGAATCTCGGCGCACTCTGAAATGGCGTAGTAAATTACTACGGTGTCATGTCATTGCTTCAAGAGGGCAGCCCACCACCGCCTTTTCAAGGCAACTGGGATGGGCAATAAAATGCAGTCCAATCCCAAGAACAAATTGGGGGAAAAAAAACCCCATGACTCAAAATGCTGTCTCCCGACGCAACCCAAGTCCGGAATGACTGAAGCTCACATTGTGTTGTTGATTCGCGGTTCAAGCCACCGTTACGCTTCGCCGAAATCCCAGTGACAACGCAGGTTGAATGAACTCGGTGGTTCCATAACCCCAGCCGCAGGCCTGGTACCGTGTGGAGGCTGAAGGATTTGATTCTAAAAGCTCCTTTATGCTTCAACAGGAGGTTTACCACTGCAGGAGGCAAATCAAGTACAGCAAGGACAAAATGTGGTACCTGGCGAAAATGGTAAGTCCGTCTTTTATGGTTATTGTGGTAACGAGCCTGATGTAAATGGTAAGTCCGTCTTTTATGGTTATTTTGGTAACGAACCTGTTGTAAATGGTAAGTCCGTGTTTTATGGTTATTGTGGTAACGAACCTGATGTAAACGCTAAGTCCGTGTTTTATGGTTATTTTGGTAACGTACCTCGTAAATGGTAAGTCTGTGATTTATGGTTATTGTGGTAACGAACCTGATGTAAATGGTTAATCCGTGTTTTATGGTTATTGTGGTAACGAACCTGATGTAAATGGTAAGTCCGTCTTTTATGGTTGTTGTGGTAACGAACCTGATGTAAATGGTAAGTCCGTCTTTTATGGTTATTGTGGTAACGAACCTGATGTAAATGGTTAATCCGTGTTTTATGGTTATTGTGGTAACGAACCTGATGTAAATGATAAGTCCGTGTTTTATGGTTATTGTGGTAACGAACCTGATGTAAATGGTTAATCCGTGTTTTATGGTTATTTTGGTAACGAACCACCTGATGTAAATGATAAGTCCGTGTTTTATGGTTATTGTGGTAACGAACCACCTGATGTAAATGGTAAGTCCGTGTTTTATGGTTATTTTGGTAACGAACCACCTGATGTAAATGGTAAGTCCGTGTTTTATGGTTATTGTGGTAACGAACCACCTGATGTAAATGGTAAGTCCGTGTTTTATGGTTATTGTGGTAACGAACCACCTGATGTAAATGGTAAGTCTGTGTTTTATGGTTATTGTGGTAACGAACCACCTGATGTAAATGATAAGTCCGTGTTTTATGGTTATTGTGGTAACGAACCACCTGATGTAAATCATAAGTCCGTGTTTTATGGTTATTGTGGTAACGAACCTGATGTAAATGGTAAGTCTGTGTTTTATGGTTATTGTGGTAACGAACCTGATGTAAACGGTAAGTCCGTGTTTTATGGTTATTGTGGTAACGAACCTGATGTAAATGGTAAGTCCGTCTTTTATGGTTATTGTGGTAACGTACCTGCCCAAAATGGTGAGCCCTTGTTTACTGGGAGCTTGGGGCTAGGGGTTTCCTCTGCTACATTACCTGAAACGAAGGCGGGATCCGGCAGGGAGGCAGCCCCGCTCTTCCCACTGCCGAACCGGATTTCCCTCCCTCCCCCGCCTCGGGGGGAGCAGATCCTCCACCCCCCCAGAGCCCAGACCACCTCGCAGTGGGGGAGGCAGGGCTAAGGTGCTTGCCACTGCCACAGCTGAACCCGGAGATGGGCAGGAGCTGGGTACCGGCACACCCTGCGGTAGCAGCAGTAATCATGGGTCCTCTCCGCCCCCTCTTTTTTGTTTTAAGAGACCGCTCGGCTCATGGAGAGCCAAATCAAAAAGAAAGAAGGTGGTGGTGAGCCGCCTTCTTGAACCGCTGCAGTCCGTGTGGTGAAGGTTCTCCCACAGTGCTGTTAGGAAGGGAGTTCCAGGATTTTGACCCAGCGACGATGAAGGAAAGTTTGATCCATGTCCAAGTCAGGGTGGCGTGTGTGAGTTGGAGGGGAACGTGCAGGCGTTGGTGTTCCCATGCACCTGCTGCCCTTGTCCTTCCAGTTGATGGAGGTCGTGGGTTTGGGAGGTCCTGTTGAAGAAGGAGCCTTTGTGTGTACACCGGTTGCTCGTAAACGTGTGAAGGAGTTTAACACTAACGTTTGTGTTGCAGATCAGAGGGATGACCTTTGACCAGGCAGTAGCCCAGCTACAGTTTCATGACAAAAAGGGAGCAAAGGTTATGTTGGAGGTAAGAGATTCACCTGGAGAGAGAGCGGGCCAGGGGAATCGGTGGCCGTTGCCTGTTTTGCCTGGAGCGGCTATTTTTAAGCGCTAACTCCTAATCCCCCCCCCCGCCCGAACCCCCGAAGATGCTGATCCACGCTAGGACACATTCCACAGACTCAGCCCTCCAATACTCACCCACGTCTTCACGTTTGAGCCTGGACAGTGATCATTCTTTTTTTTAAAAAAAAGTGCTGTCGGATTGTCGTAAAAACCCAACCGGTTCACTCGGGAAGGAAACCTGCCGTCCTTACCCGGCCTGGGACTAAATGTGACTCCAATCCCCACACACCAACGTGGTTGAGTCTTAACTGCCCAGTTATTGGCACTCTTGTCACTCGGCCAAGGCAACTAAGGATGGACAATAAATGCCGGCCTTGCCCGCGATGCCCACATCCCGAGAATGAATTTTTAAAAATGTGTGAGTCTGTTGGCAGGCACGGTGACTGTGTGGAGATATCAGAACCCAGCACGACCCTGTGTCTTCCAGTGAGGTCTGGGGGCTAAATTTGATGGTGATCAGGAGCAGGAACCATGGCTGATTTTATTTTCTCCTCTTGTAGCCCAGGGGCACCTGGGCTGCTGCATTGCCCAGGATCAGTGAACTCTGCGTAACAGTTAACTCAATCTACTGTTTGGAATTGTGTCCTAAAAACAATTTACCTGTTTTATTTCTCTTGCCCTCTCTTTTTCTCTTTCTTTCTCTCTCTCTCCCCCCCCCTTCTCTCTCCCCCCCCCCCCCCCTTCTCTCTTCCCCCCCCTTTCTCTCTCTTTCCCCCCCTTTCTCTCTCTTTCCCCCCCTTTCTCTCTCCCCCCCCCTTCTCTCCCCCCCCCTTCTCTCCCCCCCCTTCTCTCCCCCCCCCCCTTCTCTCCCCCCCCTTCTCTCCCCCCCCCCTTCTCTCCCCCCCCCCCTTCTCTCCCCCCCCCCCCCCTTCTCTCCCCCCCCCTCTCTCCCCCCCCCTCTCTCTTCCCCCCCCCCTTCTCTCCCCCCCATCTCTCTCCCCCCCCTCTCTCTCCCCCCCCCCCTCTCTCCCCCCCCCTCTCTCCCCCCCCCTCTCTCTCCCCCCCCCCTCTCTCTCCCCCCCCCTTTCTCCCCCCCCCCTTTCTCTCCCCCCCTTTCTCTCCCACCCCTTTCTCTCCCTCCCCCCTTTCTCTCCCCCCCCCTTTCTCTCCCCCCCCCCTTTCTCCCCCCCCCCTTTCTCTCCCCCCCCTTTCTCTCCCCCCCCTTTCTCTCCCTCCCCCCTTTCTCTCCCTCCCCCCTTTCTCTCCCTCCCCCCTTTCTCTCCCTCCCCCCTTTCTCTCCCTCCCCCCTTTCTCTCCCTCCCCCCTTTCTCTCCCCTCCCTTCTTTCCCCCCCCCTTTCTCTCTCCCCCCCCCTTTCTCTCTCCCCCCCCCTTTCTCTCTCCCCCCCCCTTTCTCTCTCCCCCCCCCTTTCTCTCTCCCCCCCCCTTTCTCTTCCCCCCCCCCTTTCTCTCTCTCCCCCCCCCTTTCTCTCTCTCCCCCCCCTTTCTCTCTCTTCCCCCCCCCCCTCTTTCCCCCCCCCCCCTCTTTCCCCCCCCCCACCTCTTGCCCCACCCACCTCGTCGACTGTTTTCGATTGTCACCCCCATCTGTTTTCCTCTGTTCCTTCGTAAAGCATTATGAGATGTTCCTCTACACGAGGAGGTGCTGTGCAAAAACAAGTTGCTCCTGTTGAGAGTTGAGAGATGACAGTTCGCTAGTGGGGAAAAAGGAGGGAGTGCAGCCTCTCCCCTTTCGTGTGGTGGGGGGGGCAGTATTTTGGACACCAGCAGAATTGCAGAGGTTGGATAGGGGCGGCTAGTAACTGGTGCAGTGAGAGGTTTTATTCTTCCAGTAAGTCCCTCTTGAGCCAAGAACTCAGTAGCTTTAGTAGTGCCAGCCTTGGCTCAGTGGGCAGCACTCACGCCTCGGAGCCAGAAGGTCGTGGGTTCAAGTCCCACTCCAGAGACTTGAGCACAAAATCCAGGCTGACAATTTAGGTGCAGCACTGAGAAGATTGTCTGAGATCCCGTCCCTCAGGTGAGACGTGAAACCAAAGCCCCGTCGGCCCTCTCAGGTGGGGATAAGTGACCAGATTATCTGGTCATTTATCTCATTGCTGTTTGTGGGATCTTGCTGTGTGCAAATTGGCTGCCGCATTTCCTACATTACAACAGTGACTGCACTTAAAAAAAAAAGTACTTTGTTGGCTGTAAAGCGCTTTGGGACGTCTTGAGGTCGTGAAAGGTGCTATAGAAATGCGGGTTCCTTTTTTTTTTGCTCCTCTCTGTCTCACTCTTCTACCCCCTCCTCCTCTCTCTTCTTGCGTTGGGCTTCGGTCCGTTATGCCGGCTGGGAGCCCCGTGTTGTTTACCAATCTGTGTTTCTGTCTGGTGCCTTTTTCAGGTTCTTTTGGAAGCTCAAGAAATGGCGGTGAGGACCCACAATCTGGAGTACCGATCAAACCTGTACATAGGTAAAGGTGGACCCCGGGGAGCGTTACAGGCCCTGTCGTAATAGCACGTTACCCTGGCCTGTAATGTTGCCTCGTAATCGCTTCAGCGTTGATGGGTGGTTAAATCAAGGGGTGTCGCCAGCTCTGGTTGGACGTATTCAGGGAGGTTTCATCACATGACTTCCCCACCCCCCCCCAAACGCGCTCCTGCCATTGGTCGCCCGACACGTCCCTCCTCACAAGGCCCCGCCTCCACCACGGCCAATCAGAAAGCAAACAGACTCTCGGTTACCCGATTGGATGATTCTTGACTGTCAGTCAAACAGCCCTTTCTTCCCCCCACCTTCCCATCTCCAATATCTTTGTAACTAATAACTGAAAGAAAATGAAAAAAAAAATTTCGTTCAATGATTTTTCTCCCTGGGTTTTTGCTCGCAGCAGTGACCTGGAGATTAATCTTTAATTCCTAGAGAATCCAGGACAATCCAGGAGGGTTGGCAACACCTACTTTAAAGGAAGTGTTGCTACGGGGGAGGGGTGATGCTTCGGGAAAAAGCACAGTGCTGTAGCCTCTGAGTGGTTTTCATTGCGAACCTTAGGTTAAGGGCTGATACTGCTGGACACCATCATCAACAACTTATATTTATACAGCGCCTTTAATGTAATAAAACGTCGCAAGGCGCTCCACAGGGGCGATTATCAAACAAAATTTGACACCGAGCCCCAAACAGAGATATTAGGACAGGTGACCAAAAGCTTGGACAAAGAGGTAGGTTTTAAGGAGCGTCTTAAAGGAGGAGAGAGAGGCAGAGATGTTTATGGAGAGAATTCCAGGGCTTAGGGCCCAGGCAGCTGAAGGCACGGCCGCCAATGGTGGTGCGATTAATATCGGGGATGCCCAAGAGGCCAGAATTGGAGGAGTGCAGAGATCTCGGAGGGTTGTAGGGCTGGAGGAGGTTACTGAGATAGGGAGGTGGACGAGGCCATGGAGGGATTTGAAAACAAGGATGAGGATTTTAAAATCGAGGTGTTGCCGGACCAGGAGCCACTGTAGGTCAACGAGCGCAGGGGGTGATGGGTGAACGGGACTTGGTGCGAGTTAAGATACAGGCAGCAGAGTTTTGGATGAGCTCAAGTTTATGGAGGGTGGAAGATGGGAGGCCGTCCAGGAGAGCATTGGAATAGTCAAGTCTAGAGGTTGAATAGTCCAGTCAGGATGGAGAGGTGAAACCAGTAGCACCAAGCTTAGGTTTTAAGAGACTGTAGATTGTAGGTGGAGGTGAGGGTTTACACAGTTTGAGGCACTGGGAAAGAATGAAAGCAAGATGGAGCTGGCACAATGAGTCTTGATTCCAACACAATGAGGTATTAAGGGCTATGGGCCAAAGGCAGTTTTATGGAGCTAGATCACAGATCAGCCATGATCTTATCAAATGGCGGAGCAGGCACGAGGGGCTGAATGGCGTACTCCTGTTCCTACGTTCCTAGGGAGGAGGGAGAAAACGTGTAGTTTTCACCGTTCTGCAGCTCTGGCAGATTGATTTCTGGTTCCAGAGCTTGGCCCTCTCAAACTCACTCAGTGTGGATGGGATAGCACCAACCTGAGGACTGAGTGGTGCAGTGGGTTAAGAAAGAAAGAATTTGCATTTCTACAGCACCTTTCATGACCTCAGGACGTCCCAAAGCGCTTTACAGTCAATGAAGTACTTTTTAGAGTGTTGTCTCTGTCGTGAGGAATTGATAGGGGGGATGGAGAGAAACTTTTTCCCCTGGTGGGGGGAGTCTAGGACAAGGGGACGAAAACTTAAAATCAGAGCCAGGCCATTCAGGAGAGAAGTTAGGAAACATTTCTTCACATAAAGGGTGGTAGAAGTGTGGAACTCTCTCCCACAAAAAGCAGTAGATGCTCAATTGATAATTTTAAATCTGAGATCGGTAGACCTTTGCTAGCCAAGGATATTAAGGGATCTGGAGCCAAGGCGGGTGGATGGAGTTAGGATACAGATCAGCCATGATCTCATTGAATGGCGGAACAGGCTTGAGGGGCTGAATGGCCTCCTCCTGTTGCAATGCAGGAAACAAGGCAGCCAATTTGCCCACAGCAAGGTTCCACAAACAGCAATGAGATAAATGACCAGATTATCTGTTTTAGTGATGTTGGTTGAGGGATAAATATTCACCAGGGCACTGGGGAGAACTCCCTGCTCTTTTTCAAAATAGTGGTCGTGCGATTTTTTACACCCACCTGAGAGGGCAGACGGTGCCTCAGTTTAATGTCTCATCCAAAAGATGGCACCTCCGACAGTGCGGCGCTCCCTCAGTGCTGCCCGTCCGACAGTGCAGCTCTCCCTCAGTACTGCCCCTCCGACAGTGCAGCGCTCCCTCAGTACTGCCCCTCCGACAGTGCAGCGCTCCCTCAGTACTGCCCCTCCGACAGTACAGCTCTCCCTCGGTACTGCCCCTCCGACGGTGCAGCGCTCCCTCAGTACTGCCCCTCCGACGGTGCAGCGCTCCCTCAGTACTGCCCCTCCGACAGTGCAGCGCTCCCTCAGTACTGCCCCTCCGACAGTGCAGCATTCCCTCAGTACTGCCCCTCCGACAGTGCAGCGCTCCCTCAGTACTGCCCCTCCGACAGTGCAGCGCTCCCTCAGTACTGCCCCTCCGACAGTGCAGTGCTCCCTCAGTACTGCCCCTCCGACAGTGCAGCATTCCCTCAGTACTGCCCCTCCGACAGTGCAGCGCTCCCTCAGTACTGCCCCTCCGACAGTGCAGCGCTCCCTCAGTACTGCCCCTCCGACAGTGCAGCGCTCCCTCAGTACTGCCCCTCCGACAGTGCAGCGCTCCCTCAGTACTACCCCTCCGACAGTACAGCTCTCCCTCAGTACTGCCCCTCCGACAGTGCAGCGCTCCCTCAGTACTGCCCCTCCGACAGTGCAGCGCTCCCTCAGTACTGCCCCTCCGACAGTGCAGCGCTCCCTCAGTACTGACCCTCCGACAGTGCAGCGCTCCCTCAGTACTGACCCTCCGACAGTGCAGCGCTCCCTCAGTACTGCCCCTCCGACAGTGCAGCGCTCCCTCAGTACTGCACTGGGAGTGTCGGCCTACAGTGTGTACTCAAGTCTCTGGAGTTGGATTTGAACTCGGAGGCGAGAGTGCTACCCGCTGAGCCACGGCCGACACCTGAAGGGAGGAGCAGGGTAAAGGAGACCATCTCCCAACAGGGCTCCATTTAATTTGCTTCTCCTTCTCTCCCATCAGCTGAATCGTTCTCGAGTAAGGGTCAGTACCTGAAGCGGCTGAGGTTCCATGGCCGAGGGATGTTTGGGATTATGCACAGAGTTTACTGCCACTACTTCGTCAAGCTGGTGGAAGGAAGCCCCCCGGTGAAGGAGCAGACGACTGGCTTTGATCTAGCGAAGGATTATGTGCAGCAACTGCGCAACAGAACCATCATCCATGCCCTGTAACGGGGACACGCGTGTGGCCTGCTATTGGCATCGTTATCTGTGCGAGTCACCCCAAACTTTGTAAATAAAAATTTGATTCCGTGACTTTTGTTTTATCTCATAAGCAGGTTTACACTGCAGCAGGCGTGTGGTCCCAGTGGGGAGAGGTCCCAGCGTGATGGGGTCTCACTGCAGCCGGCGTGTGGTCCCAGTGGGGAGAGGTCCCAGCCTGATGGGGTCTCACTGCAGCCGGCGTGTGGTCCCAGTGGGGAGAGGTCCCAGCCTGATGGGGTCTCACTGCAGCCGGCGTGTGGTCCCAGTGGGGAGAGGTCCCAGCCTGATGGGGTCTCACTGCAGCCGGTGTGTGGTCCCAGTGGGGAGAGGTCCCAGCGTGATGGGGTCTCACTGCAGCCGGCGTGTGGTCCCAGTGGGGAGAGGTCCCAGCGTGATGGGGTCTCACTGCAGCCGGCGTGTGGTCCCAGTGGGGAGAGGTCCCAGCCTGATGGGGTCTCACTGCAGCCGGTGTGTGGTCCCAGTGGGGAGAGGTCCCAGCGTGATGGGGTCTCACTGCAGCCGGCGTGTGGTCCCAGTGGGGAGGTCCCAGCGTGATGGGGTTTCACTGCAGCCGGTGTGTGGTCCCAGTGGGGAGAGGTCCCATCCTGATGGGGTCTCACTGCAGCCAGTGTGTGGTCCCAGTGGGGAGAGGTCCCAGCCTGATGGGGTTTCATTGCAGCCAGTGTGTGTTCCCAGTGGGGAGAGGTCCCAGCCCAATGGGTGTTCGCACTGCAGCCAGAATCCCCCACACCACTTCTCAGTTATGACTGCACTTCTGGTGTTGACTCGATATTATTGGGTGAAATTGCTCTCAGCAACTCACTAAAGAGGTCAATGAATGAGTTGAAACAAATGTTAATGTGTTTAACATAGTTACAGCTTCACACTTGGAAGAGGGAGGGTGAAAATGAGTGCAAAAGACAAGGCTGAAGCGTTTGCAAACATCTTCAGCCAGAAGTGTCGAGTGGATGATCCATCTCAGCTTCCTTCCGAGATCCCCACCATCACAGAAGCCAGTCTTCAGCCAATTCGATTCACTCCATGTGATATCAAGAAACGGCTGAGTGCACTGGATACAGCAAAGGCTATGGGCCCCGACAACATCCCGGCTCTAGTGCTGAAGACTTGTGCTCCAGAACTAGCCGCGCCTCTAGCCAAACTGTTTCAGTACAGCTACAACACTGGCATCTACCTGACAATGTGGAAAATTGCCCAGGTATGTTCTGTCCAAAAAAAGCAGGACAAATCCAATCCGGCCAATTACCGCCCCATCAGCCTACTCTCAATGATCAGCAAAGTGATGGAAGGTGTCATCAACAGTGCTATCAAGTGGCACTTACTCACCAATAACCTGCTCACTGATGCTCGGTTTGGGTTCCGCCAGGACCACTGGGCTCCAGACCTCATTACAGCCTTGGTCCAAACATGGACAAAAGAGCTGAATTTCAGAGGTGAGGTGAGAGTGACTGCCCTTGACATCAAGGCAGCATTTGACCGAGTGTGGGACCAAGGAGCCCTAGCAAAATTGAAGCCAATGGGAATCAGGGGAAAATTTTTCAGCGGCTGGAGTCATACCGAGCACAAAGGAAGATGGTAGTGGTTGTTGGAGGCCAATCATCTCAGCCCCAGGACATCGCTGCAGGAGTTCCTCAAGGCACTGTCCTAGGCCTAACCATCTTCAACTGCTTCATCAATGACCTTCCCTCCATCATAAGGTCAGAAGTGGGGATGTTCGCTGATGATTACACAGTGTTCAGTTCCATTCGCAACCCCTCAGATAATGAAGCAGTCCGTGCCCGCATGCAGCAAGTCCTGGACAACATCCAGGCTTGGGCTGATAAGTGGCAAGTAACATTCGCACCAGACAAGTGCCAGGCAAGGACCATCTCCAACAAGAGAGATTCTAACCATCTCCCCTTGAGAATGTCCCACCGTCAACATCCTGGGGGTCACCATTGACCAGAAACTTAACTGGACCAGCCATATAAATACTGTGGCTACAAGAGCAGGTCAGAGGCTGGGTATTCTGCGGCGAGTGACTCACCTCCTGACTCCCCAAATCCTTTCCACCATCTACAAGGCACAGGTCAGGAGTGTAATGGAATACTCTCCACTTGCTTGGATGAGTGCAGCTCCAGCAACACTCAAGAAGCTCGACACCATCCACGACAAAGCAGCCCGCTTGATTGGCGCCCCATCCACCACCCTAAACATTCACTCCCTTCACCACCAGCGCAATGTGGCTGCAGTGTGTGCCATCCACAGGATGCACTGCAGCAACTCGCCAAGGCTTCTTCGACAGCACCTCCCAAACCCGCGACCTCTACCACCTCGAAGGACAAGAGCAGCAGACACATGGGAACAACACCACCTGCACGTTCCCCTCCAAGTCACATACCATCCCGACTTGGAAATATAATCAGCCGTTCCTTCATCGTCGCTGGGTCAAAATCCTGGAACTCCCTTCCTAACAGCACTGTGGGAGAACCTTCACCACACGGACTGCAGCGGTTCAAGAAGGCGGCTCACCACCACCTTCTCGAGGGCAATTAGGGATGGGCAATAAATGCTGGCCTCGCCAGCGACGCCCACATCCCATGAACGAATAAAAAGAAAAAAAAATACAGTTTAGATTTAACTCCGCAGAAGCTGGCGATTGTATGGTGTGGGCTGTCATGGGGGTAGGGGCGCTGTTCAGCAAATTGTAGAGAGAGTTGACTAAGTACCTTCAGAATAACTTGACACGGGAGTGTAATGCACTGGGACCAGTTGAGCATCTGTTCTGGGTCCTGTGCAATCCTGTGATCCCATCGGAAACAATGGACAGGAAAATGTGACGTCAATGTGGGAATGGATAAGTGTCAAGTGAAAGAAAGTTCACCCCTAATATAATCTAATCAGTGTTTCCGTGATGGTGTTTGTCAGTCTTTATTCTTCTCCGATCTATCCTCACTCTTTGGCCTAGAAATTGGATCGTGCTGCAGCTGTTTTTTTTCCAGGCGAGAAACAGGGCGCTGAACAGTTCAGGTCTAATGTTTGACGGGCGCTCGATCCGCGTCGGGTATGCGCTTCACGCCATATTGGGTAGAGTGCCCAGCCTGAAACAGGTGTTAGGCCCATTGCATATGCAAATCGGGAGCAGAACCGATTCCTCGGCCATTCCGTTCACACGTCGAACTATCGGAGTCACCTTTCCGCGGCGTTTTGTCCGTATTGCGTGACGTGCGTCGGTCAAACCACTTCCGTCAATAATTATGAGCCTGATCGATTCCTCTCCTGATGTACTGTAGGTTAGAGCCACATTCACCGTCTATCTTAAGCTGATAAGTGCGGTGGTGGAAAGTTAAATGGCAATTTGAGTCTTAACCCTGGACCTCTGTTTGCAGGGTCCCCATGACTGCAGGGTCACTCTCTCCTCTGTTGACCAACAGAAGCTGGTCTAGCGCCGTCTGTCAAAATGATCCGAAGATGCTGTACCTGTCCTGATGGCTCCTGAGGTTTGGTTTGGGATCCGGAGAGTGAGAAATTCCCCTGTTTTATCTCCAGTCTTTGAGTCAGCTCATTTCAGCCAGAGCTAAAATTGGGTAGAAGGAAAAAACAGCGATTGTTGCTAGTTTGTAGTGGTGGAGAGGCCGGAGGTTATGTCTGCATTCCAGGATGCCCCCTGGAATAGTGAACAGTTTTGGCAGAGGAGAGCAGGACCCGATAGTGCTTTATGTGGTCCAGCCAGATCTGACGATGAATGGCCAAGCCAGTTTTGCGCCAGGTACGATAAAGTCCCTTGGACTTGAGGGAGCGGAGATGAGGGACGTACCAATGGGGACAACCAGAGTGGGAGAGAGTAAGAGCTTTACTGGGGGGCAAGGGCATCAAAGGTGGAGGTAAAGGAGTGATTGAGCAGATCGCCAACTGCAGAGGTATTGCGACGAATGGAGGACCAAGCCATTCATGGCCAGATCTGGCTGGACCACTTCAGGTCCTGCTCTCCTCAAAACTGCTCACTACCCCATCATCATCCTGGGATGGAAAGATAACCCCTGGCTTCTCTCCACTACAAACCGTCTCCTTAAACCCCTCTCCCCTGCCCCCTCCACCCTCACCTCCAACAACAAGTGCGAGGAGCTCACGGACTCCTTTGTCACTGAGGTTGAGATCATCCGTTCACCTGCCTCTGCTGCTTCGCACCCTCCCCTTCTCCTAGCCCACCGAGCAGAAGGTGGAACCAAAGCACAGAGAGGATTGTGAGAGGCGATTGAAGAGGGAGCGAGGCGGACTGGTTTCAGGAGAGTTTCTGCTGAACGCTGCAGGCTCAATTCATTGAAAAAAGTGCCATCATTCTCATTTATCATATTTTATAAGTTTATTTAATAAACAATAAGCCGCTCCCAACATCTCTTTCCACCAACCCCTGTGGCCGAATCATTAAGAGGTCACAATGTGAGGACATCACCTTCAAGAACATCTACCATTGGCTGAAACTCTAATCAGTAAAACACGGAGGCCCCAAAAATTCCTGGGGTGGGGAGAGGGCGGGAAAGAAGGTTTCCACTGCAGAGAGAGGGGAGGAATTTGAGGCAGTACCTGGTTACACCATCATTGCACTCTCTTTACACTGCCCCTTGAAATTCCGAAGGAGGGGGAAGGGGACATGGGCTGATCTTCTGCCTACCCCTCCCCCAATCAAGGGGGCATATCTGGGGGGGGGAGTTCCCGCACTTCCCGGGAGGACTCGCCCATTACGCCCTTGGTAGGCTTCACTGCGACTCACAGCCAACCGAGAGCTGGCATGAGCTCTGTTGACCTTCAGGAAGTTCCCCAAACCTTTATTACCACTGAGGGGATCGATTCCAGAGGGGTTCGATTACCTTTTATATCAGAAGGTTAATCAATGGCGCCACTGGGAGCTGAGGAACTTTTTCTCTTTGTGAGTATTGTCTTCGGCCCAGAAGACCCTCGGACCCCCACAGCTGGAGGAACATTTCCCCCTTCCAGGGGTGTATCGGGGGGGGGTACTACCGCAGCGGCCTTGGAGGAGGTGAAGCAGGAGAGTCACAGAACGATATTGGGGCTAAAAGGGTTAAAGGTCGCAAAGACTCGGCTTGTGTTCCCTCGAGTATAGAAGATTAGGGGGTGATCTAATCGAGGGGTTTAAGATGATTAAAGGAATTGATAGGGTAGATAGTGAGAAACTATTTCCTCTGGTGGGGGGCACTTCTTCGCACAAAGGGGAGTGGAAATCTGGAACTCTCTCCCCCGAAAAGAGAGGGAGAAGCTGAGGGGGTCAATTGAAAATTTCAAAATTGAGATTTTTGTTAGGCAAGTGTATTGAGGGTTACAGAACCAAGGCGGGTAAACGGAGTTAAGATACAGATCAGCCGTGATCTAATTGAATGGCGGAACAGTCTCCAGGGACTGAATGGCCTCCTCCTTGCCGGCATGGAGTTGAAATTCCGCGGGGCTTCCGCTGACGCCGTTTCTCCAGGGGTTTCCGCGGATTCTTCCGGCAAACTTGCGGCGGACGATTGGGGAAGAACCTCTGACGGAACTCTGCTCTCGCAAAGCGCCCTCCCTCGTCCCTGCCACCACCGGTCCCCGGCCATTTTTTGTGCCCGAGCTGAGGGCAGACGACTCTGCTGTAATTGCGCCAGCAGATCGAGCGTCCCACTGCCCCCTCCCCCCCCCCCCCCCCAACTCCCCTCCACCTCCCCCAGGGGAATTTCGGGGCCTCAAGTGTCACCCACAGAATCTCGGGTCGAACGGAATTCAGCATCCCCCGCATCACCTTCACAGCCCAGTAACTTTTCCGAGCGGGATATCCGTAAAAATGACAATGAACCGAACTCGTTGGCTAATAGTCTACATCATCAAACGCCTTCGGTACGCGGCGGGTTAAAATCCTCGGTGTCTGAGAGCGAGGCGTCCCCTCCCTCACGGGTTCCGCTGGTTCCCCCCTCCCCCTCCCACCCATCCCCCCTTCCCCCCCCCCCCAAGCGACCCTACGGCATTTGTAGCACCGGCTGCTTCTGTTTGAAAGTGTCGATCACAGCCAGCAGGCCTCGCTTCAGGTTGGAGCCGCTGGCACACTTGGGCGCGGAGAGCTGGAGGGGGCCGGCCGCAGGCCCCGGGACGTCGATGGCTGGGGGCGCGTGCTTCTTCGCGGCGGACGGCGGGGACCGGAGCACGCTCTTGGTCCTGACGGGAGGAGTGGAGGCCACCAGGCATTTCTGGTACTGCAGCTGTTGGGGTAAAACGGGCAATGGGTTCACCAAAAAAAACAAACAAATGAAATGGGAGGGTAGGAGGTCATCTAGGGTCAACGGCACATCACTTAGAGAGGGAGGAAAGTTGACTGGAGGGAGTTGGAGGGGCAGCAGGATTCTCTGGAGAGGCAATTGGAGGGGAATATCTTCTGTTCACTTTCTCTTTACAGCTGTACAGAGCTCTAGTGAGACCCCATCTGGAGATACTGCGTTCAGTTCTGGGCACCGCACCTCAGGAAGGATATATTGGCCTTGGAGGGGGTGCAGTGCAGATTCACCAGAATGATACCGGGGCTAAAAGGGGTTAAATTATGAAGACAGGCTGCATAGACTAGGCTTGTATTCCCTTGAGTATAGAAGATTAAGGGGTGATCTAATTGAGGTGTTTTAGATGATTAAAGGATTCGATAGGGTAGATAGAGAGAGAAACTATTTCCTCTGGTGGGGGGAGTCCAGAACAAGGGGGCAGAACCTTAAAATTAGAGCTCGGGCCGTTCAGGGGTGATGTCAGGAAGCACTTCTTCACACAAAGGGGAGTGGGAATCTGGAACTCTCTCCCACAAAAAGCTGTTGAGGCCGGGGGTCAATTGAAAATTTCAAAACTGAGATTGATAGATCTTTGTTAGGCAAGGGTATTAAGGGTTACGGAACCAAGGCGGGCAGATGGAGTTAAGATGCAGATCAGCCGTGATCTAATTGAATGGAGGAACCGGCTCGAGGGGCTGAATGGCCTCCTCCTGTTCCCACGTTCTTTCAAAGGATATTGAACTGTTGAGACCTTCACAGTCAAACCTGGTGCTGTTCACATTCAAAGACTACACATGTACACTCTCCAGAAGGAGTCCCGGCACAGTAGGAGGCCATTCTGCCCATCGTGCCTGTGCCATCTCTTTTGAAAGAGCTATCCAATTAGTCCCACTCCCCCCTGCTCTTTCCCCCAGAGCCCTGCAAATTTTCCCTTTTCAAGTATTTATCCAATTCTCTTTTGAAAGTTATTATTGAATCTGCTTCAGGCAGTGAATTCCAGATCATAACAACTCGCTGCATTTAAAAAAAAATTCTCCTCATCTCCCCCTCTGATTCTTTTGCCAATTATCCCATATCTGTGATCTTTGGTTACCGACCCTCCTGCCAGTGGAAAAAGTTTCTCCCGATCTACTCTATCAAAACCCCTTGTAATTTTGAACACAATTAAATCTCTCTCTGCTCTAAGGAGAACAATCCCAGCTTCTCCAGTCTCTCCACTGAACTGAAGTCTCTCACCCCTGGACCCTGTTCATTGGACTCCACTTTATACAATCCTTATAGATACATGTACCACCCTCCCTTTTGCCTTGCACCATCATCCCTTTTGCCATTTAATCACTCCTGCCCTCCGCCCCAGCACAGACCTTCCCTTTTGTTCGTTCCCTCCCTCCCACCAATCCCCACCCCCCCTTCCCCGCTTTCCCCTGGCTCTGTACTTACTACCAAACGTCTTCCAGCTCTGATGAAAGGTCATCGACCTGAAACCTTAACTCTGTTTCTCTCTCTCCACAGAGGCTGCCTGACCTGCTGAGTGTTTTCCAGCATTTTCTGTTTTTATTTCAGGTTTCCAGCGTCCGCAGTATTTTGCTTTTGAACTTTAGATTATGTTGGCTTTGGTTTGGTGGCTTCAGGTTTGCGTGCTTCGCCAGGCCTTGGAGAAGGTGCAGAGGAGATTTACCAGGGATGAAGGACTTCAGTAATGTGGAGAGACTGGAGAAGCTCCTCACAGCAGGGAAGATTAAGTGGAGGTTTAATTGTGTTCAAAATTATGAGGGTTTGTGTCAGAGTAGAGAGGGAGAAATTGTTTCCAGTGGCAGGAGGGTCATTAACCAAAGGATACAGACTTAAGATAATTGGCAAAAGAACCAGGGGGGGAGATGAGGAGAATTTTTTTTACGCAGCGAGTTGTTACGATCTGGAATGCGCTGCCTGAAAGGGCGGTGGAAGCAGATTCAATAGTAACTTTCAAAAGGGAATTGGATAAATACTTGAAAAGGAAAAATTTCCAGGGCTCTGGGGAAAAGGCAGTGGGGAGGGAGTGGGACTAATTGGACAACTCTTCCAAAGAGCCGGCACGGGCACGACGGGCCGAGCGGTCTCCTCCTACGCTAATACTCACCATGCAGGCGGCCTGAACGGCCTCGGAGATGCAGCCGGCATCCGGCTCGCACCAGAACACGTGGCACTCAAAACGCTGCCGTCCCGTGTCGACGATGAGGCCAAACGTGCGCGGGTCCCTCCCCACGCCCAGAAAGGTCAGGTAGCGAACGCGAAACTCCCACCAGGGCTCTCCGCCCTCCTGAACAAAAAACAAGAAATACACAACAAACACGCTGGGTGGTCAAGACATGTATTCCCTGTCGAACTATTCTCCGGCGGATACTAAAAATAACCCGGGAATGCATCACAAGGTGGTGACTCATTGAGGAGTAGCAACTAGGGTTTTGCCAACTCCGGTTGAGAGTATTCCTGGAGATTTCATCACGTGACTTCCTGCTCTCCAACCACCCACAC
The DNA here is from genome assembly GCF_035084215.1 of Heptranchias perlo. Lineage (NCBI taxonomy): Eukaryota > Metazoa > Chordata > Chondrichthyes > Hexanchiformes > Hexanchidae > Heptranchias > Heptranchias perlo. Next base: position 7,122,273 of record NC_090338.1, read on the forward strand.
CCCTCCCCCCCTCCCCACACTCCCATATTGGTTCATGGGGTCGGGGGTAATATATTAGCATGGATAGAGGATTGGCTAATGGACAGAAAACAGAGAGTAGGAATAAACGGGTCATTCTCAGGTTGGCCGGCTGTAACTAGTGGGGTGCCGCAAGGATCGGTGCTTGGGCCTCAGCTATTTACAATCGATATTAATGACTTAGATGAAGGGACCGAGTGTAATGTATCCAAGTTTGCTGATGATACAAAGCTAGGTGGGAAAGTAAGCTGTGAGGAAGACACAAAGAGTCTGCAAAGGGATATAGACAGGTTAAGTGAGTGGGCAAGAAGGTGGCAAATGGAATATAATGTGGGGAAATTTGAGGTTATTCACTTTGGTAGGAAGAATAGAAAAACAGAATATTTTTTAAATGGTGAGAAACTATTAAATGTTGGTGGATCAGAGAGATTTGGGTGTATTCGTACAAGAAACACTGAAAGTTAGCATGCAGGTACAGCAAGCAATTAGGAAAGCAAATGGCATGTTGGCCTTTATTGCAAGGGGGTTGGAGTACAAGAGTAAGGAAGTCTTACTGCAATTGTACAGGGCTTTAATGAGACTTCACCTGGAGTACTGTGTACAGTTTTGGTCACCTTATCTAAGGAAGGATATACTTGCCCTAGAGGGGATGCAACAAAGGTTCATTAGCTTGATTTCTGGGATGAGAGGGTTGTCCTATGAGGAGAGATTGAGTAGAATGGGCCTGTACTCTCTGGAGATTAGAAGAATGAGAGGTGATCTCATTGAACCATATAAGATTCTGAGGGGGCTTGACAGGGTAGATGCTGAGAGGTTGTTTCCCCTGGCTGGAGAGTCTAGAACTAGGGGTCACAGTCTCAGGATAAGGGGTCGGCCATAGAGTCGATCCTCATCTCAGTCAAGAGATGAGGAGGAATTTCTTCACTCAGAGGGTTGCGAATCTTTGGAATTCTCTACCCCAGAGGGCTGTGGATGCTCAGTCGTTGAGTATATTCAAGGCTGAGATAGAGAGATTTTTGGACTCTAAGGGAATCAAGGGATATGGGGATCAGGCGGGAAAGTGAAGTTAAGGTAGAAGATCAGCCATGATCTGATTGAATGGCGGAGCAGGCTCGAGGGGCCGAATGGTCTACTCCTGCTCCTATTTCTTATGTTCTTATTTTCTTATGTTCTCCCGCCATTGGTCGCCTGACACGTCCATCCTCACCGAACCCCGCCTCCCCACGGCCAATTGGAAAGCAAACAGACTCTTCGTTACTTGATTGGATGATTTTTGACTGTCCGTCAAACAGCCTTCCCCCCCCCCCCACCCCATCTCCACTATATTTATAAATAATAAACAAAAGTGTTCGAAGAAAATGAAAAGAAAACATTGTTTTTTTTAATGCTCCAGTGATTTTTCTCCCTGGGTTTATGGTCACAGCAGTGTCCGGGAGGTTAGTCTTTAATCCCTGAAGACTCCAGGACAATCCCGGAGGTGTTAACAACCCCTGGTATAAACGTCGAGTCAAGAAATCTAAGTGAAGGGCTAAGGCCTAGCCCCTAAGACACCATTGAGATAGAACGCAGGAGGAGAGAAGATGAGGTGAATCAAGTTTGTAGATTGTAGGAGGAGGAGGAAGGCTGAGGGTGGTGAGGAGTTCCTTAGTTTCGAGGGTCAGGAAGAAAATGAGTTACAGTAAAGAAAGTACTTGCATTTATATCCAACATCAGGACATCCCAAAGCGCTTTACAGCTGTTGAAGTACTTTTTGAAGTGTGCACATCTTTGTAATGTAGGGAAACGCGGCAGCCAATTTGCACACAGCAAGATCCCACAAACAGCAACGTGATAATGACCAGATAATCTACTTTTTTAGTGATGTTGATTGAGGGATAAATATTGGCCCAGGACACCGGGGAGAACTTCCCTGCTCTTTTTCAAAATAGTGGCCGTGGGACCTTTTACGTCCACCTGAGAGGGCAGACGGGGCCTCGGTTTAACGTCTCAACCGAAAGGCGGCACCTCCGACAGTGCAGCGTTCCCTCAGTACTGCGGAGTGTCAGCCTGGATTTTGGGCTCAAGCCTCTGGAGTGGGAGTTGAACCCACGACCTTCTGACTCAGAAGCAAGGGAGCCATGGCTGAAAAGAGGATTTTATAGGAGATGAGTAATGATTTGAATACAATGAAGATGCAGAGCTGAGGAAGAGCATGTAACAGAGCGTAGTTGGATCTCAGGAGAAATGAAAGAGGAAGGTTTCAGAGGGACACTGACCATAGTAGCCGATAAAATAGAGAAAGGAAAGGTTTTGACAGAAGGAGAGACGTCGGAGGCTAGAGATATCAGGTGACTTTTTCTTGTGAAATCCAGACCCTGACACATGTTACTGTCTTGAAACATACTCCGATCTTCAAGAGGAAAAGGAGATGTTTATCATTTGAGGAACGTCTTTGAATGTGAAGGAGATAACGGTTGATTGTCAGAGACAAAAAATAAACGTGTAGTGATGGTGATAACACGTGACTCAAGCTGAAGGGAGACAAAGATTGATTCACACTGTGTGAGTGCAGAAAATACAATGTCTTGCAGGTGCAACAGAGAATGATGGACAATTTTGGGTGGTTGTAAGGTTGATGAAGGGGTTTCAATGAAACCTTAAACAATGAGTGAAACGATTTATAAAAGATTATCTGAATCACCGTGGGTAGGTCACAGACTGAAACCATTTCTGACCCTAGCCCACTCTTGTATGAAGAGAAGGAACCGCCTATGTGAATTACATAGATTTTACAGAATAGAAACAGGCCATTCGGCCCAAATAGTTCATGCCGGTGTTTATGCTCCACACGAGCCTCCTCCAACCTTATTTCATCTAAACCTATCAGCATATCCTTCCATTCCTTTCTCCCTCATTTACTTATCTAGCTTCTCCTTAAATGCAGCTATGCTATTTGCCACAACTACTCCTTGTGGGAGCGAGTTCCACATTCTCACCACTCTCTGGGTAAAGGAGTTTCTGCTGAATTCCCCATTGGATTTATTAGTGACTATCTTATATTTGTGGCCCCTAGTGTCGGTCTCCCCCACAAGTGGAAACATCTTCTCTACGTCTTCCCTATCAAACCCTTTCATGATCTTAAAGATCTCTATCAGGTCACCTCTTAGTCTCTTTTCTAGAGAAAAGAGCCCCAGTCTGTTCAGTCTTTCCCTTATATATAAAAAGAGGTAATCATTTTATATATCACTTTGTAAGTCAAGTCCCTTGCATAACTGTGCTGACGGTCGAGGTGAGAACGAAGGTTTGCGGTTTTTGTGGAAAAATGGACGGAACTGAAGAACACAATTCTCACAATCGTGGTAGGTTTCCCACCCAACCAGTTCTAAATCTCAAATGGGACGTGCGTGAAAACAGCAATCAGAGGTGAAGGTCCACTCCACAAATGGAAGGTGAACGAACCTAAGTTCCATTTATTGCCCCCCCCCACCTCGCTCCCCCACAGCAAGCTCCCCCAAACCCGGCAATACCAGAGGTCTATAATCAGGTCGACTGATACACGAGGTTGGCCTGGCGGGTAATCCAGAATTCCATACAATGAAAACAAAATTGACTTAGTCATCGTAAACCATTGACCCTTGGTGAGATGAATAACAACAACTTGCATTTATATAGCGCCTTTAACGTAGTAAAACGTCCCAAGGCGCTTCACAGGAGCGATTAACAAACAAAATTTGACACCGAGCCACGTAAGGAGATATTAGGACAGGAGGGGATAGGTTTTAAGGAGCGTCTTAAAGGAGGAGAGAGAGGTAGAGAGGCGGAGAGGTTTAGGGAGGGAATTCCAGAGCCTAGGCAGCTGAAGGAATAAAACCTGATTTCCCTACGGATTGATCGTAAAGGATAATAATTACTTATCGGAACTGGTGTTTCTGCAGCATTGGTGCCGGGAAACAAATGTTGAACAAATGATTTGGAGTTTAGGATCTGAGCCAGTGCTCACCTCACCCTTACACACAGACAGTGTGGTGTCCGTGACTCTCAGGAGAACTGATGGCCAATCGTTTCTGTCCATGGAATTCAGCAGACTCTTTATCACTCTGTTCACCAGCTTCATTCCTAGAAATACATCGACAAAAATATACCGATAAATGTACATACCGATAAAAAATAAAACTAGGCACTGGTAAAAATATATATTGATACAAATATCAATAAATTCATATTGATAAAAATATACAATACAAATATACACCAATAAAAATACATTAAAATATTAATTGATAAAAATATGTAAAGATATAAACTAATGAAACACAAATACATACTGCTACAAAAAATACCAATAAAAAGACCAAAATATATGCCAATAAAATATGCACCAATTAAAAAGATTCAAATATTTTTGAGAAAAATATATGCCAAAAATAACAATAAAAGTGATAAAATTATTTACTGAAAGCTATGCACCAGTTAAACTATATGATGAATGGATATATGCCGATTAAATTATGAACTGATAAAATATAGATACCAAGTATATACTTATAAAAAAAACAGATAAAAAATGTATTGGTGAAAATATATACCAATAAAAAACTATTCTGTTAAAATATGGCAGTAAAAATGTTTACTGATAAAAAATAGATGCCAATAAAAACTATGGACAAACAAAATAAAGGTTAGGGTAAGTTTCTTTTGATCAGTGATCCTTTGATGGAAATGTTTAACGCGCGGGTGTCAGCTGTGGCTCAGGTTGTGCTCCGTGTTGTGACACGGTCGGCGTTCTCAAGTGAACAGTAGACAAGTCAGCGGTCTTTAAAGGGGCAGCTGGAGGCTGCCAGCAAAAAAAGGTAAGTAAAAAAAGTACACCACTCCCACCCCCACCCTCGCACTCCACTCGGATCAGCTGTGGTACAGTGGGTAGCACTCTCGCCTCTGAGTCAGAAGGTCATGGGTTACATAGCCCCACTCCAGCGACTTGACCGCGTAATCCAGGCTGACGCTCCCAGTGCCGGTATTGAGGGAGTGCTGCACTGTCGGAGGTGCCGCCTTTTGGATGAGATGTTAAATCAAGGCCTCGTCTGGCCTATTTCAAAGAAGAGCAGGGGAGTTCTCCCCGGTGTCCTGGGACAATATTTATCCCTCAACCAACATCACTAAAAACAGGTTATCTGGTCATTATCTCATTGCTATTTGTGGGATCTTGCTGTGCGCAAATCGGTCGCTGCGTTTTCTACATTACAACAGTGGCTACACTTCGAAAGTACTTCATTGGCTGTAAAACGCTTTGGGACGTCCTGAGCTTGTGAAAGGCGCTATATAAATGCAAGCCTTTCTTTCTAAGGTTTAATACATCCATTATGGGCTACTTCTATTGGAGTAGCCCACTGACACTCGGGTAGATTTACACCTTGGCGTCTTGCTGTAAAACTGGTGTTGCGTATCGGCCGCCCATTAGAGAAACCACCCGGGCGGCTGGTTGAAAATTTAACTCCTTGCCATGTAGGTTGGTCGATACACAGGATCGGGAGTGATTCACTGGTGAAAAAGTAGCCAGTTCATAACAACATCGGACTGTCCAGGAAGAGAACAGGTCAGTGCAGTCCAGGTACTCATCCAACTCTTTCTTGAACCGGCTGATGCAATCACCACTCACAGCCTCCCTCGGCAGTCCATTCCATGCATTGACAACCCACTGCATAAAGTAATCAAGTCTTTCACCCTTCCTCTTCTAAGTTTGAGGCTGTGGTTTCTAGAACAATCTGTGACTATGTTGACATTTGTCTTGTCGATACCCTTTTCGATCTTGAATACTTTCATAGGATCACCCCAGAACCTTATCTTCCTGAGTTCTAATTACTCTGCTCATAACTCAGGTCCCTTCTCCTCTGGAGGGGGAGGGTGAACAGCCAGTAGTCGTGGTCCATATTGGTACCAACGACATAGGTTAAAAAAAAGGGATGAGGTCCTGCAAGGTGAATTTAAGGAGTTAGGAGATAAATTAAAAAGCAGGACTTCAAAGGTAGTGATCTCAGGATTACTACCAGTGCCACGTGCTAGTGAGTATAGGAACAGGAGAATAGACAGGATGAATGCGTGGCTGCAGGGATGGTGTAGGAGAGAGGGATTTAGATTCCTGGGACATTGGGACCGGTTCTGGGGAAGGTGGGACCTGTACAAACGGGACGGGTTACACCCGAGCAGGACCGGGACTAATGTCCTCGCGGGGGTGTTTGCAAGTGCTGTTGGGGAAGGTTTAAACTAGAGTGGCAGGGGGATGGGAACCTGAGCGGGGAGTCAGAAGGGAGTAAAGTTGAGAGCAGCAAGAGAGGGGAAGACCCAGGGGAAATCTACAATACAAATCGTACAAACAGTTGTTCAAGAACAAGTGAAAGGGAAAAGCGTAGAGCAACGGAAAGAAAGTGTACTTTAGGCAGATAAAATAAAAACTAGACGGCGTAAGGCGATTAACCCAGCATCAAAGCTGAAGGTCAGGCTAGGGTGTGTGGCCCAACTAAGAGTTCTATATACAAATGCACGGGGTATAAGGAATAAATTAAATGAACTACAGGTTCAAATTCAAATTGGAGGGTATGACATGATAGCTATTACTGAGACATGGCTGCAGGATGGTCAGGATTGGGAACTAAATATACCAGGTTATAAGGTCTACAGGAGAGATAGGGAAAATGGAAGAGGGGGAGGGGTAGCCTTAATGATTAGAGATGAAATCACTTCAATGATAAAGGGGGATATAACGAGAGGTAAGCAGCCAACAGAGACCTTATGGGTTGAATTGAGAAATAGGAAAGGATCTAAGACTATAGTGGGAATTGTGTATAGGACCCCTGGCAGTAGCTCTGAAGTGCTAGATTGTATAAATGCAGAGATTAGACAAGTGTGTAACAAAGGCATAGTGGTCTTAATGGCGGACTTTAACCTTCACATAGATTGGGAAAAGCAGACTAGCAACTGTCAGAAAGGTAGTGAATTTCTTGAGTGTGTCCGGGATAGTTTTCTACAGCAGTATGTCCGAGAGGCAACAAGGGGGCAAGCCATACTAGATTTAGTAATGAGTAACGAACCAGATTTAGTTAACGGCTTAACTGTGCGTGAACATCTATCCAATAGCGATCATAACATGATCGAGTTCAATGTAGTGTTTGAAAGGGAAAAAAGTGAATGAGCTGCTAAGATTCTAGACTTGGGTATGGCCGACTTCAATGGGATGAGACAGAGACTGTCCACAGTAAACTGGGCAAATCTGTTAATGGGTAAAACGACTGATGATCAGTGGGAAATGTTTAAAGAAACATTTAACGTGATACAGAACCGATTTATACCCCTGAGGGGCAAGAACTCTACTTGCCAAAAAAAGCAGCCATGGACAACTAAAGAGGTAAGGGACAGTATAAGACATAAGGAAAGGGCATACAAAAAGGCAAAAAATGGCAGAGATCCTGGCGAATGGGAAAGATACAAAGATCAACAAAGGGTCACAAAACAGATAGTAAGAGCTACAAAAAGAGAGTATGAAAAGAAACTTGCAAGGGATATCAAAAACAATACAAAGAACTTCTATACTTATATTAGGAAAAAGAGGGTGGTCAGGAGCAGTGTTGGCCCCTTAAAAACTGAAAGTGGGGATATTGTCATTGACAATGGGGAAATGGCGGACATGTTGAACAATTACTTTGCGTCAGTATTTACAGTAGAAAGAGAGGATAGCATGCTGGAAATCCCAAGAAAACTAATATTGAATCGGGGACAGGGACTCGATAAAATTAACATAAGTAAAGCAACAGTAATGAAGAAAATAATAGCACTAAAGAGTGATAAATCCCCAGGACCAAATGGTTTCCATCCCAGGGTTTTAAAGGAAGTAGGTGAGCACATTGCAGATGCCCTAACTATAACTTCAAAGTTCTCTAGATTCAGGAACTGTCCCTCTAGATTGGAAAATTGCACTTGTCACTCCGCTTTTTAAGAAAGGAGAGAGAGGGAAACCAGGGAATTATAGACCAGTTAGCCTAACATCTGTTGTGGGAAAATGCTGGAGTCTATAATTAAGGATAGGGTGACTGAACACCTCAAGAATTTTCAGTTAATCAGAGAGAGCCAGCATGGATTTGTGAAAGGTAGGTCGTGCCTGACAAACCTGATTGAATTTTTTGAAGAGGTGACTAAAGTAGTGGTCAGGGGAATGTCAATGGATGTTATTTATATGGACTTCCAGAAGGCATTTGATAAGGTCCCACATAAGAGACTGTTAGCTAAGATAGAAGCCCATGGAATCAAGGGAAAAGTATGGACTTGGTTAGGAAGTTGGCTGAGCGAAAGGCGACAGAGAGTAGGGATAATGGGAAGGTGCTCACATTGGCAGGATGTGACTAGTGGAGTCCTGCAGGGATCTGTCTTGGGGCCTCAATTATTCACAATATTTATTAACGACTTAGATGAAGGCATAGTAAGTCTCATATCTAAGTTTGCTGATGACACAAAGATTGGTGGCATTGTAAGCAGTGTAGATGAAAACATAAAATTACAAAGCGATATTGATAGATTAGGTGAATGGGCAAAACTGTGACAAATGGAATTCAATGTAAACAAATGTGAGGTCATCCAATTTGGATCAAAAAAGGATAGAACAGGGTACTTTCTAAATGGTAAAAAGTTAAAAACAGTGGATGTCCAAAGGGACTTAGGGGTTCAGGTACATAGATCATTGAAGTGTCATGAACAGGTGCAGAAAATAATCAAGAAGGCTAATGGAATGCTGGCCTTTATATCTAGAGGACTGGAGTACAAGGGGGCAGAAGTTATGCTGCAGCTATACAAAACCCTGGTTAGACCACACCTGGAGTACTGTGAGCAGTTCTGGGCACCGCACCTTCAGAAGGACATTTCGGCCTTGGAGGGAGTGCAGCGTAGGTTTACTAGAATGATACCCGGACTTCAAGGGTTAAGTTACGAGGAGAGATTACACAAATTGGGGTTGTATTCTCTCGTGTTTCGAAGGTTAAGGGGTGATCTGATTGAAGTTTACAAGATATTAAGGGGAACAGATAGGGTGGATAGAGAGAAACTATTTCCGCTGGTTGGGGATTCTAGGAGTAGCGGGCACAGTCTAAAAATTAGAGCCAGACCTTTCAGGAGCGAAATTAGAAAACATTTCTACACACAAAGGGTGGTAGAAGTTTTGAACTCTCTTCCACAAACGGCAACTGATACTAGCTCAATTGCTCAATTTAAATGTGAGATAGATCGCTTTTTGGCAATCAAAGGTATTAAGGGATATGGGCCAAAGGCAGGTATATGGAGTTAGATCACAGATCAGCCATGATCTTATCAAATGGCGGAGCAGGCACGAGGGGCTGAATGGCCTACTCCTGTTCCTATGTTCCTATGATCCTTCATCCTCACTGGGTCAAAATCCTGGAACTCCTGACCCAACAGCACTGTGGGAGAACCTTCACCACACGGACTGCAGCGGTTCAAGAAGGCGGCGGCTCACCACCACCTTCTCAAGGGGCAACCGGTGATGGGCAATAAATGCCGGCCTCGCCAGCGACGCCCACATCCCGAGAATGGATTAAAAAATGGGTGCCTCGTTCCAGCTGCCGATGTCTGCGGCAATTCCCGCACCTTCGGGAGAGGGAGCTATGAAAACTGGCAGAAAGACAGAATCTAACTTGCCACATTTTTATTTTTGAATTGCTTAAATAAGAAGTCTCGATTTTGCACTCCAAAGATTAGTTTTGCTTCACGTCCTCGTCACACCGGGATTGACTCAAAATCGATCGTAGTTTTCCCGGTTTCACTCAGAGATTTACTCACCCATTGAATCAGCCACAGGGAGACGGCCGATGTACTGCACCTGAAACCTCTGCACCGATTGCCTCACGGCCTCCAGGAGATCAACTGGAACAGAAAGGTAGATGGGCGGTCACAGAGACCTGCGGTACTTGTGTAAAATAAACATACCGTCAAACAGCGCAGCCCTACAGTCAGAATGCACAGTTTGGAAATGTCTCGCCTCTTATAAAGTCAAGTCCTTAGAACATATAAGAAAGCAGATAACATGAATGGGCCACTCATCTCCTCTCCCCGGCATAGCCCCCTTACCCTCCACCTTATCATGGACTCTATCCATCCATTTAATATTTTCCCACAGCCCCTGTACCCTCTCCCCTATCATGGACTCTACCCCACTCATTTAATCTCCTTCCACAGCCCGTATATACTCTACGCTATGATGGACTCTACCCCACCCATTTAATCACCTCCCACAACTCCTCTACACTCCACCCCATTATGGACTCAACCCACCCATCTTCCTTCACTCCTCCATACCCTCCTTTCCCACCACCAGCTTGGTCCCAGCAGCACAAGAATCATTGTGTCCCAAGCAGTATTTGCTCACCTCAGTCTTTATCTGTCCCTCGATCCTGGAAACTCATTCCCAAACAGATATTTAACCAAGTCCTTGCCATCAACTGTTGTTGCTGAGCCTGTTCCAAACCCAGAGGTTTGTGAGGAACAAACTTTCTTCCTATCTCCTGTCCACTTGAGGCTTGTTCATTTTCAACCTGCATCTGTCATTTTGGTCCTTGTCAAATAATCTGGTTACATTTACACCGTTTGTACCTCCCAGCCTCCTATGGTGCATTCACACTACAACCATATAAAGTGGCTGCCCTTCGCACCAACGCTGCAGTTACATCGTAAATGCAGCCTGAATCCAGAGCCTTACTCCTCTTTATCTTAAAGCCAGTTCACACTTGGTTTACACGGCACGCAATTAACATTGGCGCGAAGCCTAGCGCACCGACTAATTGGGCTTTTATCGTTAGAACAACGCAAATTACGGGGCGATATGATAGAAGTGTTTAAAATGATGAAACAATGGGACGGGGTAGATATATAAAGACTGTTTCCAGTAGTCGAGGTATCAAGAATGAGGGGCCATAGATACAAGATTAAACGTAAGAGATTTAGAGCAGAGAGCAAAAGAAACTTCTTTACACAGAGAATTCAATTCCCTTATAGAGAAATCCATTCACCACATCATCTTACCACCTACCCCCACTTAGTCAGCGAAAGAAGCATAGCTGAGGCAGTGGAGGTCATTACTGAACATTAGAAAGAACAGAGGTCTCTAGTGGTCTTCAGTGGCTTTGGTTGCCCAATTTGAACCATTACCATTGATGGCTTCCCCACCATTTAGCCAATGGACAATCCAAATTACTTTATCTTGGATCTCAGAGGCTTTTTCTTTAGTCTTGAGTTTTGTGAAGGGTCTTTTTCAAATCCGTCTTGAAAATTAAGATTATACATTAGCCATCAATTTACAATTACCCACCATCTTCTCTTGGTCCATGATAGTAAGGTAGCTGATTCAAAACACTCCTCGAAAAAGATCTAGTGAGGAACAAAGGAGAAGGACACTGGATGTCTCAGGCTGTGTTCAGACTAGATTGTCAACTGTCCCTCCTCAAGTCCAAAACTGGACAAGTGATAGGAAAGGTACAGAGCATGGGGTGGGATCGTGGCTTGAGATCTGGAGTTTGCTTTGTTGATGATGATTAATGTAGACCTGTATGTAGACATTCCTATCTCTGTAAGAGAGCTGTGTTAAATGAATGATTCTTCATGAGGTTGAAGGTACCTGGTAGAGATAGGCCAACTGGGGAGATGCCCTCCTCCATTCCTGAAACATTCGATGAGTCGTTAGTCATTGCTCGTTCTGCCATGATCTGGAATGAGTTGGAGATGGTATCAGATTCCGAGACACATCACAGATTTGGTTACCACCCTGTTAGATTATTGAGTTCGTACTCTAGATTGAACGGGGATAATTTTGACTTCGGGGGAAAGTGTTGAGCCCATTTTTCTGCTCTGCTTTTTCCGCTTTTCGTATCAGTTGAAGTCAATGGATATGAAAATCGGGAGAGATGTATAACGGACAACTGAATCGAAATCAGGAGAGATGTATAATGGACGACTGAATTGAAATCGGAAGAGATGTATAACGGGCGGCTGAATTGAAATCAGGAGAGATGTATAACGGGCGGCTGAATTGAAATCAGGAGAGATGTATAACGGGAGGATGAATTGAAATCAGGAGAGATGTATAACGGGCGGCTGAATTGAAATCAGGAGAGATGTATAACGGGCAACTGAATTGAAATCAGGAGAGATGTATAACGGGAGGATGAATTGAAATCAGGAGAGATGTATAACGGGCGGCTGAATTGAAATCAGGAGAGATGTATAACGGGCGGCTGAATTGAAATCAGGAGAGATGTATAACGGGCGGCTGAATTGAAATCAGGAGAGATGTATAACGGGAGGCTGAATTGAAATCAGGAGAGATGTATAACGGGCAACTGAATTGAAATCAGGAGAGATGTATAACGGGAGGATGAATTGAAATCAGGAGAGATGTATAACGGGCGGCTGAATTGAAATCAGGAGAGATGTATAACGGGCAGCTGAATTTAAATCAGGAGAGATGTATAACGGGGGGCTGAATTGAAATCAGGAGAGATGTATAACGGGCGGCTGAATTGAAATCAGGAGAGATGTATAACGGGCGGCTGAATTGAAATCAATCGTTTTACACTATCATCCTAAGTCAAAATGACCCCCATTGGGTTTTTCAGGCAGATACTGAGACACTTCAACTGACTGCCACACTGAAGTACGTAAGTCTAGTCTGTACTCACGTACAGGTTACTTTAACAAGACACACATCTCTATCCTCCACCATAAGATGGTGAAAGCCCTGGGTTAGAGAGGGGGAGAACCAGCCAAGGCCTGTTGTTCCTGATCACGATCCAGTGACTACCGCTGGGAAGCGTTGCATGTGCGGAAATCGGAATTGGCCTTGATTGTGATGCCCCACGGTTGAATGGCCTGCCAACACTCAATGTGTAGATTCACACAGGATAAATGGTCACTTTAATAGTGGTCATTAAATAGTCCATATGGTCCTCACCTCTACTGCGCCCAATGAAGGAGGTCACATAGGTAAGAGACTCCACAAGAATAAGTCAAGAAAGAACTTGCATTTATATAGCACCTTTCATGATCTCAGGACGTCCCAAAGTACTCATCAAGTGTAGTCACTGTTGTAATGGAGGGAAACGCAGCAGCCAATTTGGGCACAGCAAGATCCCACAAACAACAATGAGATAAATGACCAATTAGTTTAGTTTTAGTGCTGTTGGTTGAGGGATAAATGTTGGCCAGGACACTACTCCCCCGCTCTTCTTCAATTAGTACTGTGGGATCTTTTGCATCCGCTCGAGAGGGCAGGCAGGGCCTCAGTTTGACCATGTATCTGTAAAATGGCACCTCCAACAGTGCAGCACTCCCTCAGTACTGCAGTTGAGATTTTGTGCTCAATTCCTAGAGTAGGGTTTGAGCCCATAACCTTCTTGGCTCAGAGGTAAGGGTGTTACCACAATGCCAAGGCCGACAGCTGACAAGAAAACGTAAAGAAACCGAGTTATGGGCATGGTAGCTTAATGGTAATGGTAATGGTACTAGACCAGCAACCCAGCAAATGTGAGTTCAAATCCCACCATGGTAAGTGATGCAATTGAATTCAATCTGTCTGGTAATTAATAGGCTGATTTACAGGTGACTCCAGTCCATCACTATGTGCTTTGACTCTGAATGCCCTTGGGGCAACAAAGGATAGGAGCAGGAGCAGGAGGAGGCCATTCAGCCCCTTGATCCTGTTCTGCAATTCAATTAGATCATGGATGATCTGAATCTTAACTCCATTTACCCACCTTAGTTCCGTGACCCTTAATACCCTTACCTAACAAAAATCTATCAATCTCAGTTTTGAAATTTTCAATTGACCTCCAGCCTCAACAGCTTTTTGGGGGAGAGAGTTCCAGATTTCCACTCCCCTTTGTGTGAAGAAGTGCCTCCTGACATCACCCCTGAACGGCCGAGCTCTAATTTTAAGGTTCTGCCCCCTTGTTCTGGACTCCCCCCACCAGAGGAAAATAGTTTCTCTCGATCTACCCTATCAAATCCTTTAATCATCTTAAACACCTCAATTAGATCACCCCTTAATCTTCTATACTCAAGGGAATACAAGCCTAGTCTGTGCAACCTGTCCTCATAATTTAACCCTTTTAGCCCCGGTGTCATTCTGGTGAGTCTGCTCTACACCCCCTCCAAGGCCAATCTATCCTTCCTGAGGTGCGGTGATCAGAACTGAACACAGAAGTCCAGATAGGGTCTAACCAGAGCTCTGTACAGCTGTAACATAGCTTCCACCCCACTGTATTCTAGTCCCCCCTTGAGATAAAGGCCAACATTCCCTTTGCCTTTTTAATGGGCAATAAATACCGCCCTGTGAGCGTTGCCCACGTCCGGAGAACAAACGAAAAAGCTGCAGTCGTTGTCGGGTTGAATGGAACAGATCCCGGCAACAGGTTAGCTTTCCAAGTAATGAAGAGGACTTGCCTGGGAGCACATCTGGTGAAGGGCGGTGGCGATGGCTTTTGCAGGTGTGTCGCAGTGGAAGACGTGACACTTCAGCATGCACGTGTCCTTGTCACTTGCGACGTAGGCAAAATCTCTACCCGGGGGGGGGAAAGAAACAGATTTAACAGTGAACACACCTGGCAAACATCCCATAACCGGAGCAAACATTATGTCAATCCATGTCTGCCTGTCTTTCTATCTATAATCTGTCTGTCTATAGCCTGTCTACTTATAGTCTGCATGTCTACAGTCTGTCTATTTATCGTCTGCCTGTCTATAGTCTGTTTACTTATATAATCATAGGATCATAGAATCTTGCAGCACAGAAGGAGGCCATTCGGCCCGTCGTGCCTGTGCCGGCTCTTTGAAAGAGTTCTCCAATCTAGTCCCACACCCCAGCTTTTTCCCCATAACCCTGCAAATTAATCCTCTTCAATTTCATGTCCAATTGCCTTTTGAAAGTTCCTATGGAATCTGCTCCCACCGCCCTTTCAGGGAGTGCGTTCCTGATCTTAACAACCCTCTGTGTGAAAAGATTTCTCCTAATTTTTCCTCGAGTTCTTTTACCAATTATTTTAATTCTGTGACCTCTGGTTACCGACCCACTTGTCACTGGAAACAGTTTCTCCCTACTTGATCTATCAAAACCCCTCATAATTTTGAATACCTCTATCAGGTCTCCCTTTAACCTTCTCTGCTCTAAGGAGAACAATCCCAGCTTTTCCAATGCCCCCTCATTACTGAAGTCTCTCATCCCTGGAATCATCCTGGTAAACCTCCTCTGCACCCTCTCCAAGGCCTTGACATCCATCCTAAAGTGTGGTGCCCAGTATTGGACACAATACTCCAGCTGAGGCCTAACCAGTGATTTGTAAAGGTTTAGTATGACTTACTAGTTTTTGTATTCAATGTCCCTATTTACAAAGCCAAGTATCCCATACACTTTCTTAACCGCCTTATCAAATACCCTCCCACCTTCAAAGATTTGTGAATGTGCACCCCCAGGTCCCTCTGCTCTTGCACCCCCCTCAAAATAGTACCATTTAGATTATACTGTCTCTCCATATTGTTCATCCCAAAGTGCATCAGTTCACACTTATCCACATTAAATTGTATCTGCCATGTGTCTGCCCATTTCACAAGTCTGTCCATGTCCTCTTGAAATCTGCTCACTATTTACTACGTTGCCAAGTTTCGTATCATTCGCAAACTTAGAAATTGTACTCCCTGGACCCAAGTCCAGGTCACTTATATGTAACAAGAAAAGCGATGGTCCTAACACCAATCCCTGGGGGAACCCACTGCAAACGTCTCTCCAGTCAGAAAAACATCCCTTCACCATTGCACTCTGCCTCCTATTCCTTAGCCAATTACGTACCCAAATTACCACCGCCCCTTTTAATACCATGTGTGATATGTTATCAGATGCCTTTTGAAAGTCAATGTAAACAATATCTACCTTCATCAACCTCCTCTGTTACTTCATCAAAGAACTCAATCAGGTTAGACAGACAGGATTTGCCTTTAACAAATCCTTGCTGGCTCTCCCTTATTAACCCAAGCTTCTCCCAGTGAGGATTAATTTTTCCCTTGACAATGATCTCTAGTAGTTTTCCCACCACTGACATTTTTTGTCTCTAATCAGCCCCACCATTCCTTTAACTATCCTTTTATTTTTTATGTCTTCATCAAAGATTTTTGGGTTCCCTTTTATGTTACCCACTAATCTTTTCTCATACTCTCTCTTTGCCCCTCTTATATCCTTTATTCGATTTCCCCCTGCACTCTCTGTATTCTGCCTGGTTTTCGACTGTATTCTGCACCTGACATTTGTCATCAACCTCCTTTTTCTGTTTTTCTGACTGGCCTGTAGTTACCAGCTTTATCCCTCTCCCCTTTTTTGAACAGGGGTGTAACATTTGCAATCGTCCAGTCCTCTGGCACCGCTCCCATATCCAAGGAGGGTTGAAAGATTGTGGTCAGACCTAGGAACAGGAGTAGGCCATTCAGCCCCTCGTGCCTGCTCCGCCATTTGATAAGATCATGGCTGATCTGTGATCTAACTCCATATACCCGCCTTTGGCCCATATCCCTTAATACCTTTGGTTGCCAAAAAGCTATCTATCTCACATTTAAATTTAGCAATTGAGCTAGTATCAATTGTCGTTTGCAGAAGAGAGTTCCAAACTTCTACCACCCTTAATGTGTAGAAATGTTTTCTAATCTCACTCCTGAAAGGTCTGGCTCTAATTTTTAGACTGTGCCCCCTACTCCTAAAATCCCCAACCAGCGGAAATAGTTTCTCTCTATCCACCCTATCTGTTCCCCTTAATATCTTATAAACTTCAATCAGATCACCCCTTAACCTTCGAAACTCTAGAGAATACAACCCCAATTTGTGTAATCTCTCCTCATTACTTAACCCTTGAAGTACAGGTATCATTCTAGTAAACCTACGCTGCACTCCCTCCAAGGCCAATATGTCCTTCCGAAGGTGCGGTGCCCAGAACTGCTCACAGTACTCCAGGTGCGGTCTAACCAGGGCTTTGTATAGCTGCAGCATAACTTCTGCCCCCTTGTACTCCAGTCCTCTAGATATAAAGGCCAGCATTCCATTAGCCTTCTTGATTATTTTCTGCACCTGTTCATGACACTTCAATGATCTATGTACCTGTACCCCTAAGTCCCTTTGGACATCCACTGTTTTTAACTTTTTACCATTTAGAAAGTACCCTGTTCTATCCTTTTTTGATCCAAAGTGGATGACCTTACATTTGTTTACATTGAATTCCATTTGTCACAGTTTTGCCCATTCACCTAATCTATCAATATTGCTTTGTAATTTTATGTTTTCATCTACACTGCTTACAATGCCACCAATCTTTGTGTCATCGGCAAACTTAGATATGAGACTTTCTATGCCTTCATCTAAGTCGTTAATAAATATTGTGAATAATTGAGACCTTCTGCTATCTCCACCCGAGCTTCCCTCAGCAATCTAGGATGCATCCCATCTGGACCGGGCGATGTTAATCTATTTTGCACCTCCTTTCTATCTATTTTGATCCTATCCAATATCTCTACTCCCTCCTCTACAGCGACATTAACTTCATCCTCTTCTTTTGTGAAGACAGATACAAAATCCTCATTCAGTACCTCAGTCGTGCCCTCTGCCTCCACAAGAAGATTTCCTTTTTTGTCTCTAATCGGCCCCACCATTCCTTTAACTATCCTTTTACTTTTTATATCTTTATAAAAGATTTTTGGGTTCCCTTTTATGTTACCCACGAATCTTTTCTCATACTCTCTCTTTGCCCCTCTTATATCCTTTATTTGATTTCCCCCTGCACTCTCTGTATTCTGCCTGGTTTTCGACTGTATTCTGTACCTGACATTTGTCATCAACCTCCTTTTTCTGTTTTATTTTAACCTCTATTTTCCTCTGTCATCCAGGGAGCTCTCGCTGTGGATGCCCCATCTTTCCTCCTTATGGGAATATACTTGGTTTGTCCCCGAACTATCTCTGCTTTGAAGGCCTGCCATTGCTTATTTACTGTTTTCCTGGCCAACCTTTGTTTCCAGTCCACCTGTGCTCGATCCCTTCTCAAATCACTGAAATTGTCTTTCTTCCAGTTGAATATTTTCACCATTGATTTGTCTTTGTCCCTTTCCATGACCACTTTAAACCAAATTATATTATGATCACTATTACCCAGATGTTCTCCCACTGAAACACACTCCATTTGCCCTATTTCATTCTCTGGAACTAGATCCAGCACTGCTTCCACTACTTAAAGTCTGTTTAGCTATAGTCTATTTGTCTATTATCTGTTTACCTATAATCTGTCTACTTATAACCTGTCCGTCTATAATCTGTCTATAGTCTGTCTGTCTATAGACTGTCTATCTATAGTTTAGGGCCCTGAAATCCCATAGGCAGTGAACCAGACTCTATGCTGGGACCACGTCCGCTGATACCCTCCAGTGCTGATTCTACCAGAGTCTGTGGGATCAGTGGAGGCATCTCATTAGCATGGGCCTGTCGTACAAGGAACAATTTACAAATCTGAGAAGATAAACAAACGGAACGATAGAGGGCCAAAGGTCCACTCACTTATGCCTGGGATGCCATGGAGATCCCCTTGGGAGGTTTATGCTCCAAACAGGGGCAGCCTTGCAGATGGAATGGGGAGGACAAATTGGGGCCTGGCACTTAATTTTCCTGCAGGTGAGCTGGGGACTCCTCAGATCAGATGTGCTGAGAGGGAAGTGTGAAGCAAGAATCAGAATGTCATTCTAGTACTATCCTGGCCCACTTTACCTCTGTATCTGTCTGTCTGCCCATCTCATTGTCTGTTTCTATCTGCCTATTGATGCATACCAATTTGTCTGGTACCAATCCCAGCTGATCGTCAGATGGATCTTTCTTAGCACCAATCCCTGATCACCATAGGTGGATCTCTCCTGATACCAGTCCCCTGCTGACCAATGGCTGGACCTCTCCTAGAACCAATCCCTGTTGACCATTGGATGGATCTCTCAGTACCAGTTCTTGCTGACCATTGGATGGATCTCTCAATACCAGTCCCCAATGACCATTGGACGGATCTCTTAGTACCAGTTCTTGCTGACCATTGGATGGATCTCTCCTGGTACCAATCCCTGATGACCATTGGATGGATCTCTCCTGGTACCAATCCCTGATGACCATTGGCTGGATCTCTCAGTACCAGTTCTTGCTGACCATTGGATGGATCTCTCAATACCAGTCCCCAATGACCATTGGACGGATCTCTTAGTACCAGTTCTTGCTGACCATTGGATGGATCTCTCCTGGTACCAATCCCTGATGACCATTGGATGGATCTCTCCTGGTACCAATCCCTGTTGACCATTGGATGGATCTCTCAGTACCAGTCCTTAATGACCATTGGATGGATCTCTCAGTATCAGTTCTTGCCGACCATCGGATGAATCTCTCCTGGTACCAATCCCTGATGACCATTGGATGGATCGCTCCTGCTACCAATCCCTGATAACCATTGGATGGATCTCTCCTGATACCAATCCCTGATGACCATTGGATGGATCTCTCAGTATCAGTTCTTGCCGACTATCGGATGGATCTCTCCTGGTACCAATCCCTGATGACCATTGGATGGATCTCTCCTGCTACCAATCCCTGATAACCATTGGATGGATCTCTCCTGATACCAATCCCTGATGACCATTGGATGGATCTCTCAGTACCAGTTCTTGCTGACCATTGGATGGATCTCTCCTGGTACCAATCCCTGATGACCATTGGATGGATCTCTCCTGCTACCAATCCCTGATGACCATTGGATGGATCTCTCCTGGTACCAATCCCTGATGACCATTGGATGGATCTCAGTACCAGTTCTTGCTGACCATTGGATGGATCTCTCTTAGAACCAATCCCTTGCTGTGTCTGATTTTCTCTTCATAATATACTAACAATATTCTGAGTAAAGTTCGTAATTCTTTCATGTTTTGCCAGATTCAGTCCAAACTGAATTTGTAATGTAATCTAAACTGGTTCAGTGAAATCTTTAGGGGACATTAAGCTCTTAGTGGATGTAAAGTAATTTGTGTCAGATTACAGGGACATTCTAAGTCTGGTATATAGTAAAGGGCATTTATGTGAAATATAATACGGTCTCGACCTCCGTTGGATATTGTGTTTATGCAGCGAAAGGAGGCAGAGGCAGATTAACAGAAGTACTGAAGAGCATCGGAACAAATTATGACAATATTGTAGGCTGATAAAGACTGTCAGTCTTTACCTCCTGTCAATCCTCCCTCCACTTCCAGTCTCCAACCTTTCTCTATCATCAGCTTCCTGGTCTCTCTCTGTTTTATCGATGCTACTGTGATCTGTGATCCTCTGAACTCTGCCTCGTTCCTCCTAAACTCCAAACACCCCGCCCGACATGATCTCTTGATCTCGCTGCCCGTCTGCGCTGTCAGATTCTGCAATTCTATTATTTCTCCACTCCCTGGGACACTGACGTGGGGAGTCGGTGAGACAGCAGAGGGCTTCCCCCGATGCTAAGTACAAGGGGCCGGATCTGGCTGGAAAATTAACGGCGTGTTAACGACACACGGTGTTATTAACGCACAAATCGGCCGGCAAGTTCAGGGGATTAAGAGATAGGCGGAGAGTTGCAAATCTCTAGAACTTGCTGGTCGATTTACGCCTCTCCGCTCTTTGCTTCGCACAAACGGCATCTCAGCCTCCCCGTTATTTTTAAGAACTTGCTGGATTTACATCAAGTTACGTGATCTGTACCAGCGTTTATACCCAACATGACCCTCCTCCCTCCCTACTTCATCTCACCCTTCTATTCCTTTCTCCCTCATGTGTTTATCCAGCTTCCCCTTAAATGCATCTACACTATTCACCTCAACTACTCCTTGTGGTAACGAGTTCCACATTCTCACCACTCTCTGGGTAAAGAAGTTTCTCCTGAATTCCCGAATGGATTTATTAGTGACTCTCCTATATTTATTTAAAGAAATATTTTAATATTCTCAACAAATGTACATTCCATTGAGAAATCGAAACTCCACGGGAAAAGTGATCCACCCATGGCTAACTAAAGAAGTTAAGGATAATATTAGATTACAAAAAGAGGCCTAAAATGTTGCCAAGAAGAGTAGTAAGCCTGGGGATTGGGAGAGTTTTAGAAACCAACAAAGGATGACCAAAAAATTGATAAAAAGGGAGAAAATAGAATATGAAAGTTATTGAGCAAGAAATGTAAAACAGATTGTAAGACCTTCTACAAGTATGTAAAAAGGAAGAGAGTAGAAAAAGTAAACGTGGGTCCCTTAGAGGCTGAGACAGGAGAAATTATAATGGGGAATCAGGAAATGGCAGAGACGTTAAACAAATATTTTGTATCTGAGTTCACAGTAGACGACACAAAAAACATACCAGAAATAGTGGGGAACCAAGGAGTTAATGAGAGTGAGGAACTTAAAGTAATTATTATCAGTAGAGAAAAAGTACTTGAGAAACTAATGGGACTAAAAGCTGATAAATCCCCTGGACCTGATGGCCCACATCCGAGGGTTTTAAAAGAGGTGGCTGCAGAGATCGTAGATGCATTGGTTATGATCTTCAAAAATTCCCTGGATTCTGGGATGGTCCCAGCGGATTGGAAGGTAGCAAATGTGACCCCGCTATTCAAGAAGGGAGGGAGAGAGAAAGCAGGAAACTACAGGCCAGTTAGCCTGACATGAGTCATCAGGAAAATGCTGGAATCCATTATTAAGGAAGTGCTAACAAGGCACTTAGAAAATCATAATGTGGTTAGGTAGAGTAGCAAAGGAGGCAGATGCAGATTAACAGAAGTACTGAAGAGCATCAGAACAAATCATGACAATATTGTAGGCTGATAAAGACTATCAGTCATCACATCCTGGCAATCCTCCCTTCACTTCCAGTCTCCAACCTTTCTCTATCATCAAAGAGGTAGCAAAGGCATAGTGGTCTTAATGGGGGACTTTAACCTTCACATAGATTGGGAAAAGCAGACTAGCAACTGTCAGAAAGATAGTGAATTTCTTGAGTGTGTCCGGGATAGTTTTCTACAGCAGTATGTCCGAGAGGCAACAAGGGGGCAAGCCATACTAGATTTAGTAAGGAGTAATGAACCAGATTTAGTTAACGGCTTAACTCTGCGTGAACATCTATCCAATAGTGATCATAACACGATCGAGTTCAATGTAGTGTTTGAAAGGGAAAAAGTGAATCAGCTGCTAAGATTCTAGACTTGGGTAAGGCCGACTTCAATGGGATGAGACAGAGACTGTCCACAGTAAACTGGGCAAATCTGTTAATGGGTAAAACGACTGATGATCAGTGGGAAATGTTTAAAGAAACATTTAACGTGATACAGAATCGGTTTATACCCCTGAGGGGCAAGAACTCTACTTGCCAAAAAAAACAGCCATGGACAACTAAAGAGGTAAGGGACAGTATAAGACATAAGGAAAGGGCATACAAAAAGGCAAAAAATGGCAGAGATCCTGGCGAATGGGAAAGATACAAGGATCAACAAAGGGTCACAAAACAGATAGTAAGAGCTACAAAAAGAGAGTATGAAAAGAAACTTGCAAGGGATATCAAAACCAATACGAAGAACTTTTACAGTTACATTAGGAAAAAGAGGGCGGTCAGAAGCAGTGTTGGCCCCTTAAAAACTGAAAGTGGGGATATTGTCATTGACAATGGGGAAATGGCGGACATGTTGGACAATTACTTTGCGTCAGTATTTACAGTAGAAAAAGAGGATAGCATGCCGGAAATCCCAAGAAAGCTTATATTGAATCGGGGACAGGGACTCGATAAAATTAACATAAGTAAAGCAACAGTAATGAAGAAAATAATAGCACTAAAGAGTGATAAATCCCCAGGACCAGATGGTTTCCATCCCAGGGTTTTAAAGGAAGTAGGTGAGCACGTTGCAGATGCCCTAACTATAATCTTTCAAAGTTCTCTAGATTCAGGAACTGTCCCTCTCGATTGGAAAATTGCACATGTCACTCCGCTTTTTAAGAAAGGTGAGAGAGGGAAACCAGGGAACTATAGACCAGTTAGCCTAACATCTGTTGTGGGGAAAATGCTGGATTCTATAATTAAGGATAGGGTGACTGAACACCTCGAGAGTTTTCAGTTAATCAGAGAAAGCCAGCATGGATTTGTGAAAGGTAGGTCATGCCTGACAAACCTGATTGAATTTTTTGAAGAAGTGACTAAAGTAGTGGACAGGGAAATGTCAATGGATGTTATTTATATGGACTTCCAGAAGGCATTTGATAAGGTCTCACATAAGAGAATGTTAGCTAAGATAGAAGCCCATGGAATCAAGGCAAAAGTACGGACTTGGTTAGGAAGTTGGCTGAGCGAAAGGCAACAGAGAGTAGGGATAATGGGAAGGTACTCACATTGGCAGGATGTGACTAGTGGAGTCCCGCACGGATCTGTCTTGGGGCCTCAATTATTCACAATATTTATTAACGACTTAGATGAAGGCATAGAAAGTCTCACATCTAAGTTTGACGATGACACAAAGATTGGTGGCATTGTAAGCAGTGTAGATGAAAACATAAAATTACAAAGCGATATTGATAGATTAGGTGAATGGGCAAAACTGTGACAAATGGAATTCAATGTAGACAAATGTGAGGTCATCCACTTTGGATCAAAAAAGGATAGAACAGGGTACTTTCTAAATGGTAAAAATTTAAAAACAGTGGATGTCCAAAGGGACTTAGGGGTTCAGGTACATCGATCATTGAAGTGTCATGAACAGGTGCAGAAACTAATCAATAAGGCTAATGGAATGCTGACCTTTATATCTAGAGGACTAGAGTACAAGGGGGCAGAAGTTATGCTGCAGCTATACAAAACCTTGGTTAGACCGCACCTGGAGTACTGTGAGCAGTTCTGGGCACCGCACCTTCGGAAGGACATATTGGCCTTGGAGGGAGTGCAGCATAGGTTTACTAGAATGATACCCGGACTTCAAGGGTTAAGTAATGAGGAGAGATTACACAAATTGGGGTTGTATTCTCTCGAGTTTCGAAGGTTAAGGGATGATCTGATCAAAGTTTATAAGATATTAAGGGAAACATATAGGGTGGATAGAGAGAAACTATTTCCGCTGGTTGGGAATTCTAGGAGTAGGGAGCACAGTCTAAAATTAGAACCAGATCTTTCAGAAATGAGATTAGAAAACATTTCTACACACAAAGGGTGGTAGAAGTTTTGAACTCTCTTCTGCAAACGGCAATTGATGCTAGCTCAATTGCTAAATTTAAATGTGAGATAGATAGCTTTTTGGCAACCAAAGGTATTAAGGGATATGGGCCAAAGGCAGTTTTATGGAGTTAGATCACAAATCAGCCATGATCTTATCAAATGGCGGAGCAGGCATGCGGGGCTGAATGGCCTACTCCTGTTGCTATATTCCTATGTTCCTAGAGTCAACATGGTTTTATGAAAGGGAAATCGTGTTTGACATATTTATTGGAGTTTTTTGAGGATGTAACTAGCAGGGTAGATAAAGGAGAACCAGTGGATGTAGTATATTTGGAATTTCAAAAGGCATTCAATAAGGTGCCACGTAAAAGGTTGTTCCACAAGATAAGTGCTCATGGGGTTGGGGGTAACATATTAGCATGGATAGAGGATTGGTTAATGGACAGAAAACAGAGAGTAGGGATAAACGGGTCATTTTCAGGTTGGCAGGCTGTAACTAGTGGGGTGCTGCAAGGATCGGTGCTTGGGCCTCAGCTATTTACAATCTATATTAATGACTTAGATGAGGGGACAGAGTGTAATGTATCCAAGTTTGTTGATGATACAAAGCTAGGTGGGAAAGTAAGCTGTGAGGAGGACACAAAGCATCTGCAAAGGGATATAGACAGGTTAACTGAGTGGGCAAGGAGGTGGCAGATGGAGTATAAATTAGAAACATAGAAAATAGGAGCAGGAGTAGGCCATTCGGCCCTTCGAGCCTGCTCCGCCTTCAATATGATTATGGGCTGATCCTCTATCTCAATATCATATTCCCGCTCTCTCCCCATGCCCCTTGATGCCTTTTATGTCCAGAAATCTATCTAGCTCCTTTTTAAACATGTTCAGTGACTTGGCCTCCACAGCCTCCTGTGGTAGAGAATTCCACAGGTTCACCACCCTCTCAGTGAAGAAATGTCTCCTCATCTCAGTCCTAAATGTCCTACCCCGTATCCTGAGACTGTGACCCCTCGTTCTGGACCCCCCCCACAGCCAGGGGAAACATCCTCCCTGCATCCAGTCTGTCTAGCCCTGTCAGAATTTTATCCGTTTCAATGAGATCCCCTCTCATTCTTCTAAACTTTAGTGAATACAGGCCGAGTCGACTCAATCTCTCCTCATACGACAGTCCTGCCATCCCAGGAATCAGTCTGGTGAACCTTCACTGCACTCCCTCTATGGCAAATATATCCTTTCTTAGGTAAAGAGACCAAAACTGCACACAATACTCCAGGTATGGTCTCACCAAGGCCCTGTATAACTGCAGTAAGCCATCCTTGCTCCTGTACTCAAATCCTCTTGCAATGAAGGCCAACATACCATTTGCCTTCCTAACTGCTTGCTGCACCTGCATGTTTGCTTTCAGCAACTGGTGTACAAGGACACCCAGGTCCCTTTGTACATCAACATTTCCCAATCTATCACCATTTAAATAATGCTTTGCCTTTCTGTTTTTCCTTCCAAAGTGGATAACTTCACATTTATCCACGTTATTCTGCATCTGCCATGTATTTGCCCACTCACTCAACTTGTTTAAATTTCCTTGAAGCCTCTTTGCATCCTCCTCACAGCTCACAATTCCATCTAGTTTTGTGACGTCAGCAAACTTGGAAATATTACATTTGGTTCCCTCATCCAAATCATTGATATAGATTGCGAGTAGTTGGGGCCCAATCACTGACCCCACTAGTCACTGCCTGCTACCCCAAAAAAGACCCATTTATTCCTACTCTCTGTTTCCTGTCTGTTAACCAATTTTCAATCCATGCCAGTATATTCCCCCCAATCCCATGTGCTTTAATTCAGCACACTAACCTCTTACGTGGGACTTTATCAAAGGCCTTCTGAAAATCCAAATACACCACATCCACAGGTTCTCCCTTATCTATTCTACCAGTTACATCCTTAAAAAACTCCAGTAGGTTTGTCAAACACGATTTCCCTTTCATAAATCCATGTTGACTTTGTCTAATCCCGTTGATATTTTCTAAGTGTCCTGTTATCACATCCTTTATAATAGACTCTAGCATTTTCCCTACTACTGATGTTAGGCTAACCGGTCTGTAGTTCCCTGTTTTCTCTCTCCCTCCTTTTTTAAATAGTGGGGTTACATTTGCCACCCTCCAACCTGCAGGAACTGTTCCATAATCTATAGAATTTTGAAAGATGACAATTAATGCATCCACTATTTCCATGGCTACCTCTTTTAGTACTCTGGGGTGCAGATTATCAGGCCCTGGGATTTATCGGCTTTCAGTCCCATTAATTTCTCCAGCACTATTTTTTTACGAATACTAATTTCCTCTAATTCCTCCCTCTCACTAGTCCCTTGGTTCCCTAGCATTTCTGGGAAGTTATTTGTGTCCTCTTCCGTGAAGACAGAACCAAAGTATTTGATTAATTGCTCTGCCATTTCCTTGTCTCAATCTCAATCAATCTCTTGGTCCATTTTTGCTGAATTCTAAAATTCTGCTCCCAATCCTCAGGCTTGCTACTTTTTCTGGCAACTTTATATGACTCCTCTTTGGATCTAATACTATCTTTAATTTCTTTTGTTAGCCATGGTTGGGCCGCTTTTCCTATTGTGTTTTTGTGCCAGAAAGGAATGTATAATTGTTGCAATTTATGCATTCGTTCCTTAAATGTTAGCCACCGTCATGCCTTTTAATGAATCGCCCCAATCTATCATAGCCAACTCACTCCTCATACCTTCGTAGTTTCCTTTGTTTAGATTTAGGAACCTAGTTTCGGATTGGACTGCTTCACTTTCCATCTTAATGAAGAATTCCACCATATTATGGTCACTCTTCCCTAAAGGACCCTGCACAATAAGATTATTAATTGCACAATACCCAATCAATACCCTTCTCATTGCACAATACCCTTCTCATTGCACAATACCCAATCAATACCCTTCTCATTGCACAATACCCTTCTCATTGCACAATACCCAATCTAGGATAGCCTGTTCCCTAGTTGGCTCCTCAATGTACTGGTCTAAAAAACCATCTCGTACACACTCCACGAATTCATCCTCCACTAATTTGGTTTGGTCAGTCTACATGTAGATTAAAGTCACCCATGATTACTGTAGCACCCTTGTAGTACCCTACCGTAGTACCCTTGTTTCATGCATCTCTAATTTCCTGTTTGATCCCATCCCCTACATTACCATTACTGTTGGAGGCCTATAGACAACTCCCACCAATGTTTTCTGCCCCTTGGTGCTTCTTAACTCCACCCAGACTGATTCTACATCTTGATTTTCTGAGCCAATATCCATTCTCGCTATTGCTCTGATTTCATCCTTTAATAACAACGCCACCCCATCTCCTTTTCCTTTTTGCCTGTCCTTCCTAAATATCGAATACCCTTGGATATTCAGCTCCCAGCCTTGGTCACCCTGCAGCCATGTCTCCATAATCACAATTATATCGTATCCCTTTACATCTATTTGCACAGTTAATTTGTCTACCTCATTACGATTGCTTCGTGCATTCAGATTCAGTGCCTTTAGATTTGTCTTTTTAACATTTTTAGACATCTTAACATTTTTTTGTACTAAGGCCCTATTTGTCTTATTACCATTTTTTCTTACCCGGATCCTATTTGTTGTCTTTTGTTTGTGCACCCTGTCCCTTCCTGATACAATCTGGTTATCCTTACCCCAATCACTTTCCTGCACTGCTTCTTTGTCTTTTCTCTTTAGCATTCTAGATTTCTCTCCACCGGGACCCTCCGCCCCCTCCCCCCTAAAGCCCTAATGTGGGGAAATGTGAGGTTATTCACTTTGGTAGGAAGAATAGAAAAAGAGAATATTTTTTAAATGGTGAGAAACTATTAAATGTTGGTGTCCAGAGAGACTTGGGTGTCCTCGTACAAGAAACACAAAGTTAGCATGCAGGTACAGCTGGCAATTAGGAAGGCAAATGGCATGTTGGCTTTTATTGCAAGGGGTTGGAGTACAAGAGTAAGGAAGTCTTGCTACAATTAAGGGGTACAGTGGCATACTGGTTATATTACTGGACTAGTAATCCAGAGTCATGAGTTTAAATCCCACCATGGCAGCTGGGGAGTTTAAATTTAATTAATTAAATAAGAAAAAGTCTATAATAAAAGAAACTAGCATCAGTAATATTGGCCGTGAAACTACTGGATTGTCATGAAAACCCATCTGGTTCACTAATGTCCTTTAGGGAAGGAAACCTGCCGTCCTTACCCGGTCTGGCCCATATGTGACTCCAGACCCACAGCAATGTGGTTAATTCTTAATCGCCCTCTGAAATGGCCTAGAAAACCACACAGTTGTCAAGAAGGCAGCTCACCACCCCCTTCTCAAGGGCACTTAAGGGATGGGCAATAAATGCCGGCCTTGCCAGTGACGCCCACATCCCATGAATGAATTTTAAAAAAAATTGTACAGGGCTTTGTTGAGACCTCACCTGGAGTACTGTGTACAGTTTTGGTCTCCTTATCTAAGGAAGGATATACTTGCCTTAGAGGCGGTGCAACGAAAGTTCACTAGATTAATTCCAGGAATGAGAGGGGATTATTCCTCTTATGAGGAGAGATTGAGTAGAATGGGCCTATACTCTCTGGAGTTTAGAAGAATAAGAGGGGATCTCATTAAAACATATGAGATTCTGAGGGGGTTTGACGTTAGAGGCTGAGAAGTTGTTTCCCCTGGCTGGAGAGTCTAGAACAGGGGCATAGTCGCAGGATAAGAGGTCGGCCATTTAGTACTGAGATGAGGAGGAATTTCTTCACTCAGAGGGCTGTGAATCTTTTGAATTTTCTACCCCAGAGGACTGTGGATGCTGAGTCATTGAATATATTCAAGGCTGAGATAGATAGATATTTGGACTCTAATGGAATCAAGGGATATGGGGATCGGGCGGGAAAGTGGAGTTGAGGTCGAAGATCAGCCATGATCTTGTTGAATGGCGGAGCAGGCTCGAGGGGCCTTATGGCCTACTCCTGCTCCTATTTCTAATGTTCTTACGACCTCTAGTTTTGGACTCCCCACAAGTGGAAACATCTTCTCTACGTCTACCCTATCAAACACTTTCAGAATCTTAAAGACCTCTTAGAAGGTTAGAAGGTTCACTCGGTTAATCCCGGGGATGAGGGGGCGGACATATGAGGAGAGGTTGAGTAGATTGGGACTCTACGCATTGGAGTTCAGAAGAATGAGAGGCGATCTTATTGAAACATATAAGATTGTGAAGGGGCTTGATCGGGTGGATGTGGTAAGGATGTTCCCAAGGATGGGTGAAACTAGAACTAGGGGGCATAATCTTAGAATAAGGGGCTGCTCTTTCAAAACTGAGATGAGGAGAAACTTCTTCACTCAGAGGGTAGTAGGTCTGTGGAATTTGCTGCCCCAGGAAGCTACATCATTAAATAAATTTAAAACAGAAATAGAAAGTTTCCTAGAAGTAAAGGGAATTAGGGGTTACGGGGAGCGGGCAGGAAATTGGACATGAATTTAAATTTGAGGTTAGGATCAGATCAGCCATGATCTTATTGAATGGCGGAGCAGGCTCGAGGGGCCGATTGGCCTACTCCTGCTCCTATTTCTTATGTTCTTATGTTCTCTATCAGGTCACCCCTCAGTCTTCTAGAGAAAAGAGCCCCAGCCTGTCCAACCTTTCCTGATAAGTATATCCTTTCAGTTCTGGTATCATTCTTGTGAATCTTTTTGTGTCCCTTCTCCAATGCCTCTAATTTGCACATTAATTGCCCATTAAACTCACCACAGAAAGTTACAGCTGGTAATTAACAGCTATGTACCCTTTTAACAATGTGATAATTATTAATGCAATGCAAATCAAACTCTCAGGCCCAGAACAGGAACAATTTAAACTGTTCAAGCTCATTCCTGCACGTAGTAAATTGTTGTTAGATACTTAAAAAAATGTCAAATTTTGAAGTTTAAATTCTTTTTTTTTTACTTTTCCTTTCTGTCTCTTTTCTTTCTCTCTCTCTCTTTAATCCAGTCTTTCTTTCCCCCTCTTTATTTCTCTTTCTGTACCTCATTTGACTTTAATTCACCCCATTTCCTTCTCCGTTTCTTTCTCTACCCTTAATTCTCATTTGGTTAAGGAGATAGATTGTTGGTGCTGCCGTTCACTGAGGCCCCGGGTGTCCTGTCGCCCCCGTTATCAGCTCGCACTTCCGGAAAGTTAGGGCGCAAGAACTTTTCCGGCGGGAGGAAAATGTCCGACTAACAGCGTAGGTAACGAGATTCCCGGCTCCGGCAAGGTTGAGCCCGTTGCTTTGCAGAGAGCAATTTGTGCAGCGTATCGGGCAACGGCTAACACAAGTGCTGTCATGTGTGAAGGCGCAAAGTACAATATTTTAATCCAAAACATGCACAAGTTCGACTTAAAGGAACAGAAATCAGAAACTCTACCTGTCTCTGTCTCCATGGCAGCATGAAGAAAATCAATTGATTAATCAATAAAGTCATAAAGCATTTGATTAAATTATACATATATAATATCACTAAACAACCAAAATAAATCAGTTTTATTCTGATAAATATCTCGATATATTAGGGTACAATTTCTGATTGGCCACGTAATTTTGGCAGAAGATCCCTGAGCCCTGACTCCTGCTGGTGTCCTGGTCCCAGAGCCCTGATTCCTGCTGGTGTTCCAGTCCCAGAGCCCTGACTCCTGCTGGTGAACTAGTCCCTGAGCCCTGACTCCTACTGGTGTCCTGGTCCCAAAACTCTGACACCTACTGGTGTCTTGGTCCCAGGGTCCTGACTCCTACTAGTGTCCTGGCTCCAGAACCCTGACTCCTGCTGGTGTCCTGGTCCCGAGTCCTGGCTCCTATTGGTGTCTTGGTCCCAGGGTCCTGGCTCCTGCTGGTGTCCTAGTCCCAGAGCCTTGACCTCTGTTGGTGAACTAGTCCCTGAGCCCTGACTCCTACTGGTGTCCTGGTCCCGAAACCCTGACACCTACTGGTGTCTTGGTCCCAGGTTCCTGACTCCTGCTGGTGTCCTGGTCCCGAGCCAAGGCTCCTATTGGTGTCCTGGTCCTGGAGTCCTGACTCCTGCTGGTGTTCCAGTCCCAGAGCCCTGACTCCTGCTGGTGTCCTGGTCCCAGAGCCCTGACTCCTGCTGGTGTTCCAGTCCCAGAGCCCTGACTCCTGCTGGTGTCCTGGTCCCAGAGCCCTGGCTCCTGCTGGTGTTCCAGTCCCAGAGCCCTGACTCCTGCTGGTGTTCCAGTCCCAGAGCCCTGACTCCTGCTGGTGTCCTGGTCCCAGACCCTGATTTCTGCTGGTGTCCTGGCCCCAGGACTCTGACTCCTGCTGGTGTCCTGGTCCCGAGCGCTGGCTCCTACTGGTATCCTGGTCCTGGAGTCCTGACTCCTGCTGGTGTTCCAGTCCCGGAGCCCTGACTCCTGCATCACTGGACCAAAGCTAAAAGGCAGAGGTAGATGGATAGTGAACTTTATCAGGTATTGGAGAGTCAGGTAACAATTACTCATCTGGATCAGCGACCCTGAGTCTGTCAGAAATCAATTTAAATATCAATTTCATTTGAATTAATTTATGCGATACTCAGCTCTGGCTGCCATGAACACTCTTGTGGTTAGCTGTAGTCCAGATAATAGGCATCCCGGATAATCCAGTGTGGAGAATTAACTAAATGCAGATAATGTTTGTGTGCTGGATTATTCAGTATTGATGGGAAGTGAGGAGAGCAGTCGGTATCTGGGGAATGGAAGGAGATGTCGATCGGGTGAGATGATGAGGGGAGGGAGGAGGCTCGTGTGGAGCATAAACACCGGCCTGGACCCGCTGGACCGGGTGACCTGTTTCTTTGTTGTACATTCTACGTAATTCTATAAATTGCCCCAGTTCAATCCAAGAGAACTTGGGGGGGCGAGGGTTTATATGAACATGATAAAAGTCAAGAATGAGGAACTGCAATTCAGCCCATCAAATCCTCTCCCTCCAGTTCCCTAACTCTCCCATCAAATCCTCTCCCTCCAGTCCCCAAACTCTCTCATCGAACTCTCTCCCTCCAGTTCCCTAACTCTCCCATCGAACTCTCTCCCTCCAGTCCCCAAACTCTCTCATCGAATCCTCTCCCTCCAGTACCCAAACTCTCCCATCGAATCCTCTCCCTCCAGTACCCAAACTCTCCCATCGAATCCTCTCCCTCCAGTACCCAAACTCTCCCATCGAACTCTGTCCCTCCAGTACTCAAACTCTCTCATCGAACTCTCTCCCTCCAGTCCCCAAACTCTCCCATCGAATCCTCTCCCTCCAGTACCCAAACTCTCCCATCGAATCCTCTCCCTCCAGTACCCAAACTCTCCCATCAAATCCTCTCCCTCCAGTACCCAAACTCTCCCATCGAATCCTCTCCCTCCAGTACCCAAACTCTCTCATCGAATCCTCTCCCTCCAGTACCCAAACTCTCCCATCGAATCCTCTCCCTCCAGTCCCCAAACTCTCCCATCGAATCCTCTCCCTCCAGTACCCAAACTCTCTCATCGAATCCTCTCCCTCCAGTACCCAAACTCTCCCATCGAATCCTCTCCCTCCAGTCCCCAAACTCTCCCATCGAATCCTCTCCCTCCAGTCCCCAAACTCTCTCATCGAATCCTCTCCCTCCAGTCCCCAAACTCTCCCATCAAATCCTCTCCCTCCAGTACCCAAACTCTCTCATTAAATCCTCTCCCTCCAGTACCCAAACTCTCTCATCGAATCCTCTCCCTCCAGTACCCAAACTCTCCCATCGAATCCTCTCCCTCCAGTTCCCTAACTCTCTCATCAAATCCTCTCCCTCCAGTACCCAAACTCTCTCATCGAATCCTCTCCCTCCAGTCCCCAAACTCTCCCATCGAATCCTCTCCCTCCAGTACCCAAACTCTCCCATCGAACTCTCTCCCTCCAGTCCACAAACTCTCCCATCAAATCCTCTCCCTCCAGTTCCCAAACTCTCCCATCGAACTCTCTCCCTCCGGTACCCAAACTCTCCCATCGAACTCTGTCCCTCCAGTTCCCAAACTCTCCCATCGAACTCTCTCCCTCCGGTACCCAAACTCTCCCATCGAACTCTCTCCCTCCAGTACCCAAACTCTCCCATCGAACTCTGTCCCTCCAGTACCCAAACTCTCCCATCGAACTCTCTCCCTCCAGTACCCAAACTCTCCCATCGAACTCTCTCCCTCCAGTACCCAAACTCTCCCATCGAATCCTCTCCCTCCAGTACCCAAACTCTCTCATCGAATCCTCTCCCTCCAGTACCCAAACTCTCCCATCGAACTCTGTCCCTCCAGTACCCAAACTCTCCCATCGAACTCTCTCCCTCCAGTACCCAAACTCTCCCATCGAATCCTCTCCCTCCAGTACCCAAACTCTCCCATCGAATCCTCTCCCTCCAGTACCCAAACTCTCCCATCGAACTCTCTCCCTCCAGTACCCAAACTCTCCCATCGAATCCTCTCCCTCCAGTCCCCAAACTCTCCCATCGAATCCTCTCGCTCCAATTCCCAAACTCTCCCATCGAATCCTCTCCCTCCAGTTCCCAAACTCTCCCATCGAATCCTCTACCTCCAGTTCCAAAACTCTCCCATCGAATCCTCTCCCTCCAGTCCCCAAACTCTCCCATCGAATCCTCTCCCTCCAGTACCCAAACTCTCCCATCAAATCCTCTCCCTCCAGTACCCAAACTCTCCCATCAAATCCTCTCCCTCCAGTCCCCAAACTCTCCCATCGAATCCTCTCCCTCCAGTCCCCAAACTCTCCCATCGAATCCTCTCCCTCCAGTTCCCAAACTCTCCCATCGAACTCTCTCCCTCCAGTCCCCAAACTCTCCCATCGAATCCTCTCCCTCCAGTCCCCAAACTCTCCCATCGAATCCTCTCCCTCCAGTCCCCAAACTCTCCCATCGAATCCTCTCCCTCCAGTTCCCAAACTCTCCCATCGAATCCTCTCCCTCCAGTTCCCAAACTCTCCCATCGAACTCTCTCCCTCCAGTCCCCAAACTCTCCCATCGAATCCTCTCCCTCCAGTCCCCAAACTCTCCCATCGAATCCTCTCCCTCCAGTACCCAAACTCTCCCATCGAATCCTCTCCCTCCAGTACCCAAACTCTCCCATCGAATCCTCTCCCTCCAGTACCCAAACTCTCCCATCGAATCCTCTCCCTCCAGTCCCCAAACTCTCCCATCGAATCCTCTCCCTCCAGTACCCAAACTCTCCCATCGAATCCTCTCCCTCCAGTACCCAAACTCTCCCATCGAATCCTCTCCCTCCAGTCCCCAAACTCTCCCATCGAACTCTCTCCCTCCAGTTCCCTAACTCTCCGATCAAATCCTCTCCCTCCAGTACCCAAACTCTCCCATCGAACTCACTCCCTCCAGTTCCCTAACTCTCCCATCAAATCCTCTCCCTCCAGTACCCAAACTCTCCCATCGAATCCTCTCCCTCCAGTCCCCAAACTCTCCCATCGAATCCTCTCCCTCCAGTTCCCTAACTCTCCCATCAAATCCTCTCCCTCCAGTACCCAAACTCTCCCATCAAATCCTCTCCCTCCAGTACCCAAACTCTCTCATCGAACTCTCTCCCTCCAGTACCCAAACTCTCCCATCAAATCCTCTCCCTCCAGTACCCAAACTCTCTCATCGAACTCTCTCCCTCCAGTACCCAAACTCTCCCATCGAACTCTCTCCCTCCAGTACCCAAACTCTCCCATCGAATCCTCTCCCTCCAGTCCCCAAACTCTCCCATCGAACTCTCTCCCTCCAGTTCCCTAACTCTCCCATCAAATCCTCTCCCTCCAGTACCCAAACTCTCCCATCAAATCCTCTCCCTCCAGTACCCAAACTCTCCCATCGAACTCTCTCCCTCCAGTTCCCTAACTCTCCCATCAAATCCTCTCCCTCCAGTACCCAAACTCTCCCATCGAATCCTCTCCCTCCAGTACCCAAACTCTCCCATCGAATCCTCTCCCTCCAGTACCCAAACTCTCCCATCGAATCCTCTCCCTCCAGTACCCAAACTCTCCCATCGAATCCTCTCCCTCCAGTACCCAAACTCTCCCATCAAATCCTCTCCCTCCAGTACCCAAACTCTCCCATCGAATCCTCTCCCTCCAGTCCCCAAACTCTCCCATCGAACTCTCTCCCTCCAGTTCCCTAACTCTCCGATCAAATCCTCTCCCTCCAGTACCCAAACTCTCTCATCGAATCCTCTCCCTCCAGTACCCAAACTCTCCCATCGAACTCTGTCCCTCCAGTACCCAAACTCTCCCATCGAACTCTCTCCCTCCAGTACCCAAACTCTCCCATCGAATCCTCTCCCTCCAGTACCCAAACTCTCCCATCGAATCCTCTCCCTCCAGTACCCAAACTCTCCCATCGAACTCTCTCCCTCCAGTACCCAAACTCTCCCATCGAACTCTCTCCCTCCAGTACCCAAACTCTCCCATCGAATCCTCTCCCTCCAATTCCCAAACTCTCCCATCGAATCCTCTCCCTCCAGTTCCCAAACTCTCCCATCGAATCCTCTCCCTCCAGTTCCCAAACTCTCCCATCGAATCCTCTCCCTCCAGTCCCCAAACTCTCCCATCGAATCCTCTCCCTCCAGTACCCAAACTCTCCCATCAAATCCTCTCCCTCCAGTACCCAAACTCTCCCATCAAATCCTCTCCCTCCAGTCCCCAAACTCTCCCATCGAATCCTCTCCCTCCAGTCCCCAAACTCTCCCATCGAATCCTCTCCCTCCAGTTCCCAAACTCTCCCATCGAACTCTCTCCCTCCAGTCCCCAAACTCTCCCATCGAATCCTCTCCCTCCAGTCCCCAAACTCTCCCATCGAATCCTCTCCCTCCAGTCCCCAAACTCTCCCATCGAATCCTCTCCCTCCAGTTCCCAAACTCTCCCATCGAATCCTCTCCCTCCAGTTCCCAAACTCTCCCATCGAACTCTCTCCCTCCAGTCCCCAAACTCTCCCATCGAATCCTCTCCCTCCAGTCCCCAAACTCTCCCATCGAATCCTCTCCCTCCAGTACCCAAACTCTCCCATCGAATCCTCTCCCTCCAGTACCCAAACTCTCCCATCGAATCCTCTCCCTCCAGTACCCAAACTCTCCCATCGAATCCTCTCCCTCCAGTCCCCAAACTCTCCCATCGAATCCTCTCCCTCCAGTACCCAAACTCTCCCATCGAATCCTCTCCCTCCAGTCCCCAAACTCTCCCATCGAATCCTCTCCCTCCAGTACCCAAACTCTCCCATCGAATCCTCTCCCTCCAGTACCCAAACTCTCCCATCGAATCCTCTCCCTCCAGTACCCAAACTCTCCCATCGAACTCACTCCCTCCAGTTCCCTAACTCTCCCATCGAATCCTCTCCCTCCAGTCCCCAAACTCTCCCATCGAATCCTCTCCCTCCAGTTCCCTAACTCTCCCATCAAATCCTCTCCCTCCAGTACCCAAACTCTCCCATCAAATCCTCTCCCTCCAGTACCCAAACTCTCTCATCGAACTCTCTCCCTCCAGTACCCAAACTCTCCCATCAAATCCTCTCCCTCCAGTACCCAAACTCTCTCATCGAACTCTCTCCCTCCAGTACCCAAACTCTCCCATCGAACTCTCTCCCTCCAGTACCCAAACTCTCCCATCGAATCCTCTCCCTCCAGTCCCCAAACTCTCCCATCGAACTCTCTCCCTCCAGTTCCCTAACTCTCCCATCAAATCCTCTCCCTCCAGTACCCAAACTCTCCCATCAAATCCTCTCCCTCCAGTACCCAAACTCTCCCATCGAACTCTCTCCCTCCAGTTCCCTAACTCTCCCATCAAATCCTCTCCCTCCAGTACCCAAACTCTCCCATCAAATCCTCTCCCTCCAGTACCCAAACTCTCCCATCGAATCCTCTCCCTCCAGTACCCAAACTCTCCCATCGAATCCTCTCCCTCCAGTACCCAAACTCTCCCATCAAATCCTCTCCCTCCAGTACCCAAACTCTCCCATCGAATCCTCTCCCTCCAGTACCCAAACTCTCCCATCGAATCCTCTCCCTCCAGTACCCAAACTCTCCCATCGAATCCTCTCCCTCCAGTACCCAAACTCTCCCATCGAACTCTCTCCCTCCAGTTCCCTAACTCTCCCATCGAATCCTCTCCCTCCAGTACCCAAACTCTCCCATCGAACTCTCTCCCTCCAGTACCCAAACTCTCCCATCGAATCCTCTCCCTCCAGTCCCCAAACTCTCTCATCGAATCCTCTCCCTCCAGTCCCCAAACTCTCTCACCGAATCCTCTCCCTCCAGTCCCCAAACTCTCCCATCGAATCCTCTCCCTCCAGTCCCCAAACTCTCCCATCAAATCCTCTCCCTCCAGTACCCAAACTCTCTCATTAAATCCTCTCCCTCCAGTACCCAAACTCTCCCATCGAATCCTCTCCCTCCAGTACCCAAACTCTCCCATCGAACTCTCTCCCTCCAGTACCCAAACTCTCCCATCGAATCCTCTCCCTCCAGTTCCCTAACTCTCTCATCAAATCCTCTCCCTCCAGTACCCAAACTCTCCCATCGAATCCTCTCCCTCCAGTACCCAAACTCTCCCATCGAATCCTCTCCCTCCAGTCCCCAAACTCTCCCATCGAATCCTCTCCCTCCAGTACCCAAACTCTCTCATCGAATCCTCTCCCTCCAGTCCCCAAACTCTCCCATCAAATCCTCTCCCTCCAGTTCCCAAACTCTCCCATCGAACTCTCTCCCTCCGGTACCCAAACTCTCCCATCGAACTCTGTCCCTCCAGTTCCCAAACTCTCCCATCGAACTCTCTCCCTCCGGTACCCAAACTCTCCCATCGAACTCTCTCCCTCCATTACCCAAACTCTCCCATCGAACTCTGTCCCTCCAGTACCCAAACTCTCCCATCGAACTCTCTCCCTCCATTACCCAAACTCTCCCATCGAACTCTCTCCCTCCATTACCCAAACTCTCCCATCGAACTCTCTCCCTCCAGTACCCAAACTCTCCCATCGAACTCTCTCCCTCCAGTACCCAAACTCTCCCATCGAATCCTCTCCCTCCAGTCCCCAAACTCTCCCATCGAATCCTCTCCCTCCAGTACCCAAACTCTCCCATCGAATCCTCTCCCTCCAGTCCCCAAACTCTCCCATCGAATCCTCTCCCTCCAGTCCCCAAACTCTCTCATCGAATCCTCTCCCTCCATTACCCAAACTCTCCCATCGAATCCTCTCCCTCCAGTCCCCAAACTCTCCCATCGAACTCTCTCCCTCCAGTTCCCTAACTCTCCCATCAAATCCTCTCCCTCCAGTACCCAAACTCTCTCATCGAACTCTGTCCCTCCAGTCCCCAAACTCTCCCATCGAATCCTCTCCCTCCAGTACCCAAACTCTCTCATCGAATCCTCTCCCTCCATTACCCAAACTCTCCCATCGAATCCTCTCCCTCCAGTCCCCAAACTCTCCCATCGAACTCTCTCCCTCCAGTTCCCTAACTCTCCCATCAAATCCTCTCCCTCCAGTACCCAAACTCTCCCATCGAATCCTCTCCCTCCAGTCCCCAAACTCTCCCATCGAACTCTCTCCCTCCAGTTCCCTAACTCTCCCATCAAATCCTCTCCCTCCAGTACCCAAACTCTCTCATCGAATCCTCTCCCTCCATTACCCAAACTCTCCCATCGAATCCTCTCCCTCCAGTCCCCAAACTCTCTCATCGAATCCTCTCCCTCCAGTACCCAAACTCTCCCATCGAATCCTCTCCCTCCAGTCCCCAAACTCTCCCATCGAACTCTCTCCCTCCAGTCCCCAAACTCTCTCATCGAATCCTCTCCCTCCAGTACCCAAACTCTCCCATCGAATCCTCTCCCTCCAGTCCCCAAACTCTCCCATCGAACTCTCTCCCTCCAGTTCCCTAACTCTCCCATCGAATCCTCTCCCTCCAGTACCCAAACTCTCCCATCGAACTCTCTCCCTCCAGTACCCAAACTCTCTCATCGAATCCTCTCCCTCCAGTACCCAAACTCTCCCATCGAATCCTCTCCCTCCAGTACCCAAACTCTCCCATCGAATCCTCTCCCTCCAGTACCCAAACTCTCCCATCGAATCCTCTCCCTCCAGTACCCAAACTCTCCCATCGAATCCTCTCCCTCCAGTCCCCAAACTCTCCCATCGAATCCTCTCCCTCCAGTACCCAAACTCTCTCATCGAACTCTCTCCCTCCGGTACCCAAACTCTCCCATCGAACTCTCTCCCTCCAGTTCCCAAACTCTCCCATCGAACTCTCTCCCTCCGGTACCCAAACTCTCCCATCGAACTCTCTCCCTCCATTACCCAAACTCTCCCATCGAACTCTGTCCCTCCAGTACCCAAACTCTCCCATCGAACTCTCTCCCTCCAGTACCCAAACTCTCCCATCGAATCCTCTCCCTCCAGTACCCAAACTCTCCCATCGAACTCTCTCCCTCCAGTACCCAAACTCTCCCATCGAACTCTCTCCCTCCAGTACCCAAACTCTCCCATCGAACTCTCTCCCTCCAGTACCCAAACTCTCCCATCGAATCCTCTCCCTCCAGTCCCCAAACTCTCCTATCGAATCCTCTCCCTCCAGTACCCAAACTATCCCATCGAACTCTCTCCCTCCAGTACCCAAACTCTCCCATCGAATCCTCTCCCTCCAGTACCCAAACTCTCTCATCGAACTCTCTCCCTCCAGTACCCAAACTCTCCCATCGAATCCTCTCCCTCCAGTTCCCAAACTCTCCCATCGAATCCTCTCCCTCCAGTTCCCAAACTCTCCCATCGAATCCTCTCCCTCCAGTCCCCAAACTCTCCCATCGAATCCTCTCCCTCCAGTACCCAAACTCTCCCATCAAATCCTCTCCCTCCAGTACCGAAACTCTCCCATCGAACTCTCTCCCTCCAGTCCCCAAACTCTCCCATCGAATCCTCTCCCTCCAGTCCCCAAACTCTCCCATCGAATCCTCTCCCTCCAGTACCCAAACTCTCTCATCGAACTCTCTCCCTCCAGTACTCAAACTCTCCCATCGAATCCTCTCCCTCCAGTCCCCAAACTCTCCCATCGAATCCTCTCCCTCCAGTACCTAAACTCTCCCATCGAATCCTCTCCCTCCAGTCCCCAAACTCTCTCATCGAATCCTCTCCCTCCATTACCCAAACTCTCCCATCGAATCCTCTCCCTCCAGTCCCCAAACTCTCCCATCGAACTCTCTCCCTCCAGTTCCCTAACTCTCCCATCAAATCCTCTCCCTCCAGTACCCAAACTCTCTCATCGAACTCTCTCCCTCCAGTTCCCTAACTCTCCCATCAAATCCTCTCCCTCCAGTCCCCAAACTCTCCCATCGAACTCTCTCCCTCCAGTTCCCTAACTCTCCCATCGAATCCTCTCCCTCCAGTCCCCAAACTCTCTCATCGAATCCTCTCCCTCCATTACCCAAACTCTCCCATCGAATCCTCTCCCTCCAGTCCCCAAACTCTCCCATCGAACTCTCTCCCTCCAGTCCCCAAACTCTCTCATCGAATCCTCTCCCTCCAGTACCCAAACTCTCCCATCGAATCCTCTCCCTCCAGTCCCCAAACTCTCTCATCGAATCCTCTCCCTCCAGTACCCAAACTCTCCCATCGAATCCTCTCCCTCCAGTCCCCAAACTCTCCCATCGAACTCTCTCCCTCCAGTCCCCAAACTCTCCCATCGAATCCTCTCCCTCCAGTACCCAAACTCTCCCATCGAATCCTCTCCCTCCAGTCCCCAAACTCTCCCATCGAACTCTCTCCCTCCAGTTCCCTAACTCTCCCATCAAATCCTCTCACTCCAGTCCCCAAACTCTCCCATCGAATCCTCTCCCTCCAGTCCCCAAACTCTCCCATCGAATCCTCTCCCTCCAGTACCCAAACTCTCCCATCGAATCCTCTCCCTCCAGTACCCAAACTCTCCCATCGAATCCTCTCCCTCCAGTACCCAAACTCTCTCATCGAATCCTCTCCCTCCTGTACCCAAACTCTCCCATCGAATCCTCTCCCTCCAGTACCCAAACTCTCCCATCGAATCCTCTCCCTCCAGTACCCAAACTCTCCCATCAAATCCTCTCCCTCCAGTTCCCTAACTCTCCCATCGAATCCTCTCCCTCCAGTACCCAAACTCTCCCATCGAATCCTCTCCCTCCAGTTCCCTAACTCTCCCATCAAATCCTCTCCCTCCAGTACCCAAACTCTCCCATCGAATCCTCTCCCTCCAGTTCCCTAACTCTCCCATCAAATCCTCTCCCTCCAGTACCCAAACTCTCCCATCGAACTCTCTCCCTCCAGTACCCAAACTCTCCCATCGAATCCTCGCCCTCCAGTACCCAAACTCTCCCATCGAACTCTGTCCCTCCAGTACCCAAACTCTCCCATCAAATCCTCTCCCTCCAGTACCCAAACTCTCCCATCGAATCCTCTCCCTCCAGTACCCAAACTCTCCCATCAAATCCTCTCCCTCCAGTACCCAAACTCTCCCATCGAACTCTCTCCCTCCGGTACCCAAACTCTCCCATCGAACTCTGTCCCTCCAGTACCCAAACTCTCCCATCGAATCCTCTCCCTCCAGTACCCAAACTCTCCCATCAAATCCTCTCCCTCCAGTACCCAAACTCTCCCATCGAATCCTCTCCCTCCAGTACCCAAACTCTCCCATCGAATCCTCTCCCTCCAGTACCCAAAGTCTCCCATCGAATCCTCTCCCTCCAGTACCCAAACTCTCCCATCGAATCCTCTCCCTCCAGTACCCAAACTCTCCCATCGAATCCTCTCCCTCCAGTACCCAAACTCTCCCATCGAATCCTCTCCCTCCAGTACCCAAACTCTCCCATCGAATCCTCTCCCTCCAGTCCCCAAACTCTCCCATCGAATCCTCTCCCTCCAGTTCCCAAACTCTCCCATCGAATCCTCTCCCTCCAGTACCCAAACTCTCCCATCGAATCCTCTCCCTCCAGTACCCAAACTCTCCCATCGAATCCTCTCCCTCCAGTCCCCAAACTCTCCCATCGAATCCTCTCCCTCCAGTACCCAAACTCTCCCATCGAATCCTCTCCCTCCAGTACCCAAACTCTCCCATCAAATCCTCTCCCTCCAGTACCCAAACTCTCTCATCGAATCCTCTCCCTCCAGTACCCAAACTCTCCCATCGAATCCTCTCCCTCCAGTACCCAAACTCTCCCATCGAATCCTCTCCCTCCAGTACCCAAACTCTCCCATCGAACTCTGTCCCTCCAGTACCCAAACTCTCCCATCGAATCCTCTCCCTCCAGTACCCAAACTCTCCCATCAAATCCTCTCCCTCCAGTCCCCAAACTCTCCCATCGAATCCTCTCCCTCCAGTACCCAAACTCTCCCATCGAATCCTCTCCCTCCAGTACCCAAACTCTCCCATCGAATCCTCACCCTCCAGTCCCCAAACTCTCCCATCGAATCCTCTCCCTCCAGTACCCAAACTCTCCCATCGAACTCTGTCCCTCCAGTACCCAAACTCTCCCATCAAATCCTCTCCCTCCAGTACCCAAACTCTCCCATCGAATCCTCTCCCTCCAGTCCCCAAACTCTCCCATCGAATCCTCTCCCTCCAGTCCCCAAACTCTCCCATCAAATCCTCTCCCTCCAGTCCCCAAACTCTCTCATCGAACTCTCTCCCTCCAGTACCCAAACTCTCCCATCGAACTCTGTCCCTCCAGTACCCAAACTCTCCCATCGAATCCTCTCCCTCCAGTACCCAAACTCTCCCATCGAATCCTCTCCCTCCAGTACCCAAACTCTCCCATCGAATCCTCTCCCTCCAGTACCCAAACTCTCCCATCGAACTCTCTCCCTCCAGTACCCAAACTCTCCCATCGAATCCTCTCCCTCCAGTACCCAAACTCTCCCATCGAATCCTCTCCCTCCAGTACCCAAACTCTCCCATCGAACTCTCTCCCTCCAGTACCCAAACTCTCTCATCGAACTCTCTCCCTCCAGTACCCAAACTCTCTCATCGAACTCTGTCCCTCCAGTACTCAAACTCTCCCATCGAACTCTGCCCCTCCAGTACCCAAACTCTCCCATCAAATACTCTCCCTCCAGTTCCCAAACTCTCTCATCAAATCCTCTCCCTCCAGTTCCCAAACTCTCCCATCAAATCCTCTCCCTCCAGTACCCAAACTCTCTCATCGAACTCTCTCCCTCCAGTTCCCTAACTCTCCCATCGAACTCTGTCCCACAAGATTATTCCAGAGACGTACACTCTCCATGTGAGGACATTCCCTCTGATAACTGATCCATTTATTTGCTCCTAATTCGTATATTGAACTGGCCGCACACCATCCTGCCTCCCTCCAAAACCATCCTCAGGTTTTCCGTTGTCAAACCTTGTGATATTTTATACACTGCAGCGAGGTTCCCTCTTTGACCCTCCAGTGAATATTGAAGTATTCCAGCCTTTCCTCATCGGGAGAAGACACCGGCTTGAACGAGACTCCGATAGATAGTTAGATTGTTTTTATTAAAGAATTCAGGGAGGTCGATTTTCCGCTTGTTTACACCAGTTATTTCAACGCAACTCTACGGACTGGGTGCTGGAAGGTGGGATTAGAATGGGCACCTGGTTGTTCTTCGAGCCGGCGCGGACACGAGGGGCCGAATGGCCCCCTTCGGTGCTGCATCTTTTCTATGGTTCTATGGCAATCCGGGCGGAATTGGCTGAACCAGCACAAAAGATCAGGGAATTAAAACGTAAGTGAGTTACGCCCCAAACCTCTTAAGCTTGTCTTTCCTGCGACCTGTTACACTGGATCAAAAATCACTTCGTCCAAGGCAGGCCCCGCCCACAAATCTAGTGGGAATGGCGAGTTTCCTCCGATTGGGCCTGTTCCGGAGGGATCGTAGAATTGCCCTAGTTTTTTTGGGGCGCACAGGCACCATTATACATTAATAAATTAAAATTAATTTAAATCAATCAGATCAATGCTGTTAAAACTATACAGGCAGGTTAGATGGCAGTAAAAAGTTCGCAGACAGAGTGAGAAGAAAGTGTTCTTTGCCTTTTGATCTTCAGCCTTATCCCGAAGGAAACATTTTTTCCAGCGGCTTTAATAGGACCCCTTCCCTGACACTAATCGATTGCCCTCGTTCACGTGGCTCCATTGCGCTAATTCATGGGAAATTTTAAGTTTGGGATCATGCAAAATGGGCCGGAAATTGGACTGGTTGGGTTACAGTTCAAGTTTCCGCTAAAATTTATTTGCATAATCACAAAACGTAAAATCTCCCGTGAACCAGCGCGATCGGGCAGCAAGAGAGCTGAGCACCAACTCCTATTGTCGTCCAGTGCCCGTGCTTGTATTGAGTTACTGG
The DNA here is from genome assembly GCF_035084215.1 of Heptranchias perlo. Taxonomy (NCBI): domain Eukaryota; kingdom Metazoa; phylum Chordata; class Chondrichthyes; order Hexanchiformes; family Hexanchidae; genus Heptranchias; species Heptranchias perlo. Next base: position 7,166,981 of record NC_090338.1, read on the forward strand.
GTTGGAAACAGGAGCAGGAAACCCGGGCTGATTACTTTTCCCCCCTTCTCCAGCCCAAGGGCACTGAGGCCAATGGTAGGTGCTCCTATCGCCACATTGGCTGCGATCAGCAAAGGCGGGGAGCGAGCCTGAGGCCCGCTGATCCATTGACGTTCTGGTCGTCAATTCGTCAAGCTCCGTCTCGGTATTAAATCGCAAGTTCGTTCACAAAGAAGGTTTCTTCCGGTTGGCGTTTCTTGCAGATTGCCAAACATTTTCTAGAAGAACAGGTCCACAGTGTCATTATCAATAACGACCGGAGGGAGTGTTTGTGTTACTGTACACAGCTCCTGGGAGGCAGGGTCCGTTCACTGAGTGAGAACAGAGGCTCAGAATTTGGGACGCGCAGAAAGGGCGATGAGTTGAGAGTCCAAATGTTCAGCCTTAATTTCGTCGTAACCCGTGTCCTCTGTGTTTGCCAAGTTCAAGTCAATGGAAGGGGTGTGATTGTCGTTCGAATTCTGATGTGTGCTTTGCTATTGATGAAAATGTATCTAAACCTAAATTAACAACAAATGTCTCCACATCCCAAGACAGAAAGGCAAGGGAAAAGGACATTTTTGTCTTAAAAACTGGATGAATGGTGTTTAGGTTTCAATTTGGAAATATCTGCACTGTCTGTTCAATAGACTGTTTTGCCTCACCCGAGAGCACAGAGGGATTGAGAGCCTTAAACTCACCTGCCATTGTTACAACCAACCCCCCACACACGAATGTTGATGATTGGTTGAGAATGAATCAGACTGTGGTCCACAGGGTCCAGCAGACTCAGAGTGTCCTTCCGAAGAACCATCACCATATCCTGACCCTGCATTCAGAACAGCAAAAGTGTCAATGATCAGAAAAGGACATCCAGCACAACAAGCTTGTCCCACCAGTACTCCAGCTCACCCAGTCCAACATCACACTCCCCCAGTCCAACATCACACTCCCCCAGTCCAATATCACACTCCCCCAGCGCAACATCACACTCCCCCAGTCCAATATCACACTCCCCCAGTCAAATATCACACTCCCCCAGTCAAATATCACACTCCCCCAGTCAAACATCACACTCCCCCAGTCAAATATCACACTCCCCCAGTCAAATATCACACTCCCCCAGTCAAATATCACACTCCCCCAGTCCAATATCACACTCCCCCAGTCAAATATCACACTCCCCCAGTCCAATATCACACTCACCCAGTCCAATATCACACTCACCCAGTCCAATATCACACTCACCCAGCGCAACATCACACTCCCCCAGTCCGAAATCACACTCACCCAGTCCAACATCACACTCCCCCAGTCTGATATCACACTCCCCCAGCGCAACATCACACTCCCCCAGTCCGAAATCACACTCACCCAGTCCAACATCACACTCCCCCAGTCCAATATCACACTCACCCAGTCCAATATCACACTCACCCAGTCCAATATCACACTCCCCCAGCGCAACATCACACTCCCCCAGTCCGAAATCACACTCCCCCAGTCCGAAATCACACTCCCCCAGTCCGAAATCACACTCACCCAGTCCAACATCACACTCCCCCAGTCCGAAATCACACTCCCCCAGCTCAACATCACACTCCCCCAGTCCGAAATCACACTCACCCAGCTCAACATCACACTCCCCCAGTCCGAAATCACACTCCCCCAGTCCGACATCACACTCACCCAGCTCAACATCACACTCCCCCAGTCCGAAATCACACTCCCCCAGTCCGAAATCACACTCCCCCAGTCCGAAATCACACTCCCCCAGTCCGAAATCACACTCCCCCAGTCCGAAATCACACTCCCCCAGCTCAACATCACACTCCCCCAGTCCGACATCACACTCACCCAGCTCAACATCACACTCCCCCAGTCCGAAATCACACTCCCCCAGTCCGACATCACACTCACCCAGCTCAACATCACACTCCCCCAGTCCGAAATCACACTCCCCCAGTCCGAAATCACACTCCCCCAGTCCGACATCACACTCACCCAGCTCAATATCACACTCCCCCAGTCCGAAATCACACTCACCCAGTCCAACATCACACTCCCACAGCTGAACATCACACTCACCCAGTCCAATATCACACTCCCCCAGTCCGACATCACACTCACCCAGTCTGATATCACACTCCCCCAGTCTGATATCACACTCACCCAGTCTGATATCACACTCCCCCAGTCTGATATCACACTCCCCCAGTCTGATATCACACTCCCCCAGTCTGATATCACACTCCCCCAGTCTGATATCACACTCCCCCAGTCTGATATCACACTCCCCCAGTCTGATATCACACTCCCCCAGTCCGACATCACACTCTCCCAGTCCGACATCACACTCCCCCAGTCCGATATCACACTCACCCAGCCAGGTGCCCAACTCCCTCATTCATTTGAAATTAACACGATATCGGGTGCACCAGAGACCGGAACCTTCTGCAACAGGTCGGCTGCTCACTACAAACTGGACAGAGGGGGTGAACCCCTCCAACATCTGTCCATTCTAACCAGGAAGATTATTCCAAGTGTTTATCATCCTTTGAGGAAAGGAATCTTTCTTAGATCTGTTTTAAATTTACTTTCAATCAAAGTGGGCGGATATCACAAGGTCTAACCCATTCCGACCCTGGACAGTTGTCAGGGTAACCTGGACGGTCCATTTATTAAATCACAGCTTCAAAATAGTGATTCCAAAGGGATATTAATGAACCAGTTGGGTTTTTATGACAATCCGATGGCTTCAGGGTCACTTTTACTGATGCCAGCTTTTTATTTCCAGATTTTAACAAAAAACTAACCTCAAGCTACCAAGGTGGGATTCGAACTCACGGTCTGCTGGATTACTAGTCCAGCAACAGAACCGCTGCACTCCTGTATCTGTAAAGTACAATAACTCACCCGATCTGTGGCATTAGGCACTGGAGCCAGGCGGAGGCCCAGCTTCAGTTTCGCGTTGGGGGCAAACAATCTAAGCAAGAAATAATGGGGGGTGAAATATTCCGTCTCTCCGACGCCAGCTCATACCAGGGGGCACACTTCGCAGGACTCCGCCGCGCCAGCCCATAATTTTCCATCCAATAAAATGAACGAATGGAAAATGTGGGGCAGCTTGCGTGAAATTTGACCCCAATATTTCAAGATTCTGAATATTTGCAGAGCTTGGACTACGGGTTGCCAACCCTCTCCAGGATTGCCCTGGAGTCTCCAGGAATTAAGGGTTAATCTCCCGGGCACTGCGAACGAGCAAAAAACCCAGGGAGAAATTCAAAAAAACAAAATCATTTTCTTTCAACACTGAGACGGGAAAAAGGCTGACCGACAGTCACGAATCATCCAATCAGGTGTCAAAGAGTCTGTTCACTTTCCAAACAGTTGGGGGTCGGCGGAGATCTGCAGGGGTGGACGTGTCGGGCGACCAATGGCGGGAGGGTGTGGGGGGGGGATGCGGAGGGGGGAAGTTGGAGGCGGAGGATTCCCAACCCTCCCGGAATGACTGGGGGTTTTTCCCCCAGAGCACCACCTCCATCAGCCCAGGAGATCAGCGGTTTAAATTTCTCGCTGCAGTGTCCCCCTCCCCCCCAATCCTGTCCATCCCTCCCCCCAACACCGTCCCCCCTCCCACATCGTCCGCCCAACACCATTCCCCCTCTCCCCACCCACACTGTCCCTCTCTCCCCCACACCGTCATCTCCTCCCCCTCCACTCCGTCCCCCCAAACCGTCCCTCCTCTCCCCCCTCCACTCCGTCCCCCCTGCTCCCCACACCGTCCCTCCTCTCCCCCCTCCACTCCGTCCCCCCTGCTCCCCACACCGTCCCTCCTCTCCCCCCTCCACTGCGATTCCCCTTCCTCCCCGACACCGTCCCTCCTCTCCCCCCTCCACTGCGATCCCCCCTCCCTCCCCACACCTTCCTCCCCTTCCCCCCCCCACCCCGACTCCGTAACGAGACCTGCTGCTGTTGGAGAAACCTCCAGCTCGGTGACGTCAACCGCAGAGAACTGCAGTTGGGAGGGGGCTGGAGACTCGGGATTTGGGAAGTCTCAATAATAGGGGGGGAGAGGCTTGGCGATCGGGGGGGGGGGGCTCAGCAATCGGGGGGGGGTTTGGCAATCAGGGAGTGTCAACAATCGGGGAGTGTCGGCATTTAGGGGGGATCAGCAATTGGGGAGTGTCAACAATCGGGGAGATTTGACATTCGGGGAGAGTCGACAATTGGGGGGGTCTCGACATTCGGGGAGAGTTGGCAATCGGGGGGCTCGGCAATCGGGGGGCTCGGCAATCGGGGGGGGAGGGCTCGGCAATAGGGGCACCAGTGATTAACGTACCTCTCCCCAGGCTGCCCCAGTCTGTCTTCCTTCAGACTTACTGTAGGAGAGCTGTTGGATGCAGTTATTCACGGCGATGCTGCTTTTTCCCGGAGTCAAGTCCTCCTCTGGTATCTCCACCCAGCCCAGGGAACGTACTGCAAAGCACTGCACAGAGCAAGAAGCAGGGAAAGCCAACATTAAATTAAGCGGAAGACCATGTTTGGATTCTACCAGTGGGCCGGGGTGAGGAGGATGGGGTTTGGGGTTGGGCGGACTGTATTTAGCTGTCTCAATATGCTAAGAAATACAGAGAGATGGTGTTATAATCTATCTGATGGAATACTGCTGCCTGTTTCACCTTACTAGATTGCTGATGCCAGGGCTGCATGGTCTACACACACTTGGCACACGGAGGCAAATCTTCCGATAGCGCCCAGGGCCCAAATTTCCACGGGCCCTTGCATTATGGATTCTTTTAGGTGTCAGCCATGGCTCAGTGGGCAGCAGTCTCTCACCTCTCAGTTTAGAAGATTGTGGGTTCAAGTCCCACTCCAGAGACTTGAGCACAGAACCCAGGCTGACACTCCCAGTGCAGTCACTGAGGGAGTGCTGCACTGTCGGAGGTGCCGTCTTTCGGATGAGAGGTTAAACCGAGGCCCTGTCTGCCCTCTCGCAGAATGGGCGTGTGATTTGCAAATGAATTTCAATATAGATAAGTGTGAGGTGGTGCATTTTTGTAGGAAGAATAAGGAGGCCACACACTGCTTGGATAATAAGAGTCTAAATGGGATGGAGGAGCAAAGGGATCTGGGGGTACAGATACACAAATCACTAAAAGTAACGACGCAGGTTAATAAGGCCATAAAAAAGCAAACCAAGCACTGGGGTTCATTTCTAGAGGGATAGAATTGAAAAGCAGAGAAGTTATATTTAACTTGTATGGAACCTTGGTTAGACCACACTGGGAATACTGTGAACAGTTCTGGTCTCCGTATTATAAAGAGGGCGTAGGGGCATTGGAGAGGGTGCAAAAAAGATTCACATGGATGATACCAGAACTGAGAGGATATACTTATCAGGAAAGGCTGAACAGGCTGGGACTCTTTTCTCTAGAAAAGAGAAGGCTGAGGGGTGACCTGATAGAGGTCTTTAAGATTATCGGGCTTGACAGGGTAGACGTAGAGAAAATGTTTCCACTTGTGGGGGAGTCCAAAGCTGGAGGTCATCGATATAGGATGGTCACTAATAAATCCAATCGGGAATTCAGGAGAAACTTCTTTACCTAGAGAGTGGTGAGAATGTGGAACTCGCTACCACAAGGAGTAATTGAGGTGAATAGCACAGATACATTTAAGGGGAAGCTAGATAAACAATGAAGGAGAAAGGAATAGAAGGATATGCTGAAAGGGTGAGATGAAGTAGGAAGGGAGGAGGCTCGTGTGGAACTTAAACACCGGCATGGACCAGTTGGGCCGAATGGCCTGTTTCTGTGCCGTAAACTCGATGTAACTCAATGTAACTCACAGGTGGGCGTAAAAGATCCCATGTCACTACTTTGAAGAAGAGCAGGAGAGTTCTGGCCAGTATTTATCCCTCAACCAACATCAATAAAACAAATGATCTGCTCATTATCACATTGCTGTTTGTGGGATCTTGCTGTGCGCAAATTGACTGCCGCGTTTCCTACATTACAACACATCAAAAAGCACTTCATTGGCTGTAAAGTGCTTTGGAACATCTCGAGATCCCAAAGCGCTTTACGGCCAGTTAAGTCCTTTTGACCCGTAGTTGTTGTTGTGTTGTAGATGCCTCTTCACTTTATCTCATCCTGATGGTTCTATCACATGGCCTCACATGACCTTCCCTGACTTCAGAAGGCAGCAAAATAACATTACATTAGACTGTGACCTGCTGAATCATGCAGCGCAGAAGGAGGCCATTCAGCCCATCGCGCCTGTGCTGGCTCTCGGAAAGAGCCATCCATTGAGTCCCACTCCCCTCCTCTTTCCCCATAGCCCTTTAACTATCAACCAAATTTATTAAACAAAATTAAGAGAATAAATGAGCAGCAGCAATTATAACCTATAGATTTTAAGGCGTTATTAAGTTTAACTAACTCCTTAAATTAGTAGAAAATAACAAATAGTTGACACTGCTATGCTAAACCATATTACATAGAATTTACATAAACAGGTCATTCGGTCCAACTGGCCCATGCCGGCGTTTATGCTCCACATGAGGCTGTAATTTCTGTAAATTACATTAACGTATCATATCCAGAATATCCTTGTGAGTCGGTTCCTTTCTCCGCTCATCAACCATGGAGGCTGATCATATCTCTCCAAATTTTTGAGACAGACTCTCTCATTTGAATCAGATAGGCTGAGAAATACTTTCTTTGAAAAAAGCAACACGGACCGAGCAAAATTAAATAAGTCCAAAGAAAATTGCTGATCAAATATATATTTGATACAATCCCTTAAGATGTTTGTATTTGAATTTAATGCTTTAGCACCTAGGAACATAGGAACAGGAGGAGGCCATTCAGCCCCTCGAGCCTGTTCCGCCATTCAATTAGATCATGGTTGATCTGTAGCTTAACTCCATCTACCTGCCTTGGTTCCGTAACCCTTAATACCCTTACCTAACAAAAATCTATCAATCTCAGTTTTGAAATTTTCAATTGACCCCCAGCCTCAACAGCTTTTTTTGTGTGGGGAGAGAGTTCCAGATTTCCACTCCCCTTTGTGTGAAGAAGTGCTTCCTGACATCACCCCTGAACGGCCTAGCTCTAATTTTAAGGTTATGCCCCCTTGTTCTGGACTCCCCCCACCAGAGGAAATAGTTTCTCTCTATCTACCCTATCAAATCCTTTAATCATCTTAAACAACTCAATTAGATCACCCCTTAATCTTTTATACTCAAGGGAATACAAGCCTAGTCTGTGCAACCTGTCCTCATAATTTAACCCTTTTAGCCCCGGTATCATTCTGGTGAATCTGCGCTGCACCCCCTCCAAGGCCAATCTATCCATCCTGAGGTGCGGTGCCCAGAACTGAACGCAGTATCTCCAGATGGGGTCTGACCAGAGCTTTGTATAACTGTCACAAAACTTTCACCCCTTTGTATTCCAGCCCCCCTGAGATAAAGGCCCTCAGACACGTGACTGACTCTTGTAACAAAATACCCGACAGCATTTTCCTTTCAATGAGTGAAGCTGGATTTTAACCCCTTGTGCACCGTGAGAGATAGAAGGAAGCCAATACCACGTTATGTATATCAGACAAAGAAAAGCTTCGTTTTTTTTGTCACAGGTCCTTCTTCATCCAAATGTGCCTTCTGATCTCTTTAACACAAGGGCAGTACCTTCAGAACCCAGTGCTTGGGAGATGACTGTTCCAGTTCTCTGTCAACCTGGTGACTGGTCGAGTTACAGTTCCTTGGGAGATCTGGGTCAAATTATTATCTGATGTGTAAATTAATAATTGCCCGGGATGTAGGTGCACTTTGGAGGATTTCCCGTATCGAAATAGAACACGAGACAGAAACTCGCCCCACCTTTGAATCTGGATCGCTGTTGAGCTGGAGGCTGCTGTCTTGCCAGGGTAACTCGTCCCTGCAAAAACATGACAGAGAGTTTTTAGAGTTGAGTTATCAGCAATACAGAAAGAAAGAAAGAACTTGCATTTCTATCACACTTTTCACCACCTCAGGATGTCCCAAAGTGTTTCACAGCCGATGTAGAACTACTGAGGCGTAGTCACTGTTGTAATGTAGGAAACATGGCGGCCAATTTGCGCACAGCAAGATCCCACAAACAGCACTGTGATAATGGCCAGATAATCTGTTTTTAGTGATGTTGGTTGGGGGATAAATATTGGCCCAGGACACCGGGGAGAACTCCCCTGCTTTTCTTCGAAATAGCACTGTGGGATCTATTACATCCACCTGAGGCTGCAGACGGGGCCTCAGTTCAACGTCTCATCCGAAAGACGGCACCTCCGGCGGTGCAGCACTCCCTCAGTACTGCACTGAGAGCGTTAACCAGGATTGCGTGCTCAAGCCTCCGGAGTGGGACTTAAACCCACGACCTTCTGACTCAGAGCCTCGGCTGGTGTATGATAGGATGATTTCAGTGTTCCCTGTATTGGAGGGAATGTTAGCGCTGTGATATTACCGCGGGGGGGGGCTGATTGGCTGAATTTGCGCTGCACAACGGGAGCCTTGCCCATCAAGGGAATGTCTGGGCTCCGATGTACAGCAGAGGAACCCAGCGTGCAAACATACAGCCAGGCTCGCCCTCATTTACTGAGAGCAGCAGCGTTAACCCAGCAGCACCTTTGCAGGGCCAAGGTTCCACAGGTCCTTCGCACTATAGAGAGCGAGAGAGAGAGAGGGGGAGAGAAAATCACCCATCTACTGTTGGCACAGGTCAGACCGGCTACAGGTCGAGGGAAACCTCTGTCTCCCCGAAACAGCTGGTCTTGTAAGATTTCAGTTGGCGCACTGCGAATCTCAGAGTGACATTGTTTCTTCACCATTAAAACTACTCAAAACGCCAGAAATAGACCAATTCCCCATCAGATTAACCGTGCACTATAAGATAGGCATTAGATGCACAATGAAATGAGACCATTTTGACTTAACATAAGAACATAAGAAATAGGAGCAGCCTGCTCCGCCATTCAATAAGATCATGGCTGATCTGATCCTAATCTCAAATCTAAATTTATGTCCAATTTCCTGCCCGCTCCCCGTAACCCCTAATTCCCTTTACTTCTAGGAAACTGTCTATTTCCGTTTTAAATTTATTTAATGATGTAGCTTCCACAGCTTCCTGGGGCAGCAAATTCCACAGACCTACCACCCTCTGAGTGAAGAAGTTTCTCCTCATCTCAGTTTTGAAAGAGCAGCCCCTTATTCTAAGATTATGCCCCCTAGTTCTAGTTTCACCCATCCTTGGGAACATCCTTACCACATCCACCCGATCAAGCCCCTTCGCAATCTTACATGTTTCAATAAGATCGCCTCTCATTCTTCTGAACTCCAATGACTTGTAGCATGCTTTCCTCCTTTTCTTCCAATTCACCTTGTCCTATTCTCAAGACTTTACCTTTAATTTCACTCCTTTCTATTTTTTTCCGTGGGTGACATTTAAGATAAGATTTTTCCTTCTGTTTCTGCTTTTGCTCTGCTTCTTACCTGCATGCTTCAATCTGCTTCTGATAGTTAGCCCTGATAAAATTCTACTTGTCAAGGACTTGTTAATGGGCCAATGTGACAAATATAGGGCGCAGGAAGCTGGTGGCGACGGTACTGGACTTGCAGCCTTGAGGTTGTGAGATCAAATCACGCTCGAGGCATATTATGGAACTCAATCCAAATAAATCTGCTCATTTCTGAACTGGCACCAGAAAATGACCATGAAAACGATCGGATTGTTGTCAGAACCCAACTGGTTAACTAATATCTTTGAGGGAAGCGAGCAGCGCTGGGGTCCACTCTATGGGACTCTGGAGATGGTAGAAATGCAGATTCACTAGAATGCTGCCTGGGATGCGGAAATACAAATTATAGAATAATACACCACAGAAGGAGGCCATTCGGCCTATTTTGCCTGTGCTGGCTCTTTGAAAGAGCTATCCCATTAGTCCCACTCTCCCCTGCTCTTTCCCCACAGTCCTGTAAATTTTTCCCTTTCAAGTATTTATCCAATTCCCTTTTGAAAGTTATTTTTGAATCTGCTTCCACTGCCCTTTCAGGCAGCGCATTCCAGATCATAACAACTCGCTGCGTAAAAAAAATTCTCCTCATCTCCCCCTCTGGTTCTTTTGCCAATTACCTTAAATCCGTGTCCTCTGGTTAACGACCCCCCTGTCAGTGGAAACAGTTTCCCCTGATTTATTCTATCAAAACCCTTCATCACTTTGTTCGTAAAAGAGGATCCAAAATTTCTCCCTCAGTTTGCCCGTACCCACACAGCTGCCTCTAATTAGCCTTTGACTTTGTGAAACATTTACTGTCCAAAGAAAAATTTAGGAAATTGAGTTTTTAAAAAAAAATTAGAACAATGCCCAATGCAGGGGCGATGTGATGGGAGTGTTTATAATTATGAAAGGATCGGGCGGGGTAGGTAGAAGGAGGCCGTTTCCAGTAGTTAGGGGGTCAAGAACGAGGGGCCATCAATTTAAAATTAAATATTATGGTCTGTTCCCCTTCATAGGCTGTGGAATTCACTTTCAGTGCTAGAGGCTGAAATTATGTCAACATTCAGGATCAGGTCGGATGGGCAGATGATGGGAAAGGGGATAAAGGGGACAGGATGGGTAACTGTGATCAGGACTGTTTGTTTTGTGTGGAGGGTAAATGCAGACACGGACTGGTTGGGCCGAATGGCCTGTTTCAGGGTTGTAACCTTATCATGCACTCTCCCACCCACATTCCCAGCTGCTCTCCCTCCACCGATATCCCCTGTCGCTGCAACAGATACAGCACTTGATATTCCAGTCCGTGCTGCTTTATCAGAGCTCTCTAATATGATTGAGAGGTTTATAGGAGACATACTGATCAGTTCTTGTCAGGACATTTAATTTAATTCGGGGCAGCTTCATTGAAGATCCCGGGACGTTGTCACTAATCAGAACTGCCTCTCCAGCCTGCCCACAGTCTGAGGAGAGAAGGGTCGCACTGGGTTACCTCATATTTATCGACGAAGAAGCTGGCATTGTGCTCCCGAACTTCACGCCTCTGGAGACACGATTCAATGTGGCAGCCCCTGGGAGAACGGCCTGAGACAGTCAGAAACAGGCGGGAGATTACAGTCAGAAACAGGTGGGAGATTACAGTCAGAAACAGGCAGGAGATTACAGTCAGAAACATGTGAGAGATTACAGTCAGAAACATGTGGGACATTACAGTCAGAAACAGGTGGGAGTTATAGGCAGAAACAGGCAGGAGATTACAGTCAGAAACAGGTGAGAGATTACAGTCAGAAACAGGCAGGAGATTACAGTCAGAAACATGTGAGAGATTACAGTCAGAAACATGTGGGACATTACAGTCAGAAACAGGTGGGAGTTATAGGCAGAAACAGGCAGGAGATTACAGTCAGAAACAGGTGAGAGATTACAGTCAGAAACAGGCAGGAGATTACAGTCAGAAACATGTGAGAGATTACAGTCAGAAACATGTGGGACATTACAGTCAGAAACAGGTGGGAGTTATAGGCAGAAACAGGCAGGAGATTACAGTCAGAAACAGGTGAGAGATTACAGTCAGAAACATGTGGGACATTACAGTCAGAAACAGGTGGGAGATTACAGTCAGAAACAGGTGGGAGATTACAGTCAGAAACAGGTGGGAGATTACAGTCAGAAACAGGTGGGACATTACAGTCAGAAACATGTGGGACATTACAGTCAGAAACAGGTGGGAGATTACAGTCAGAAATAGGTGGGAGATTACAGTCAGAAACAGGTGGGAGATTACAGTCAGAAACAGGTGGGACATTACAGTCAGAAACAGGCAGGAGATTACAGTCAGAAACAGGTGGGAGATTACAGTCAGAAACAGGTGGGAGATTACAGTCAGAAACAGGTGGGACATTACAGTCAGAAACAGGCAGGAGATTACAGTCAGAAACAGGTGGGAGATTACAGTCAGAAACAGGCAGGAGATTACAGTCACAAATAGGTGTGAGATTACAGTCAGGAACAGGTGGGAGATAACAGTCAGAAACAGGTGGGAGATTACAGTCAGAAACAGGTGTGAGATTACAGTCAGGAACAGGTGGGAGATTACAGTCAGAAACAGGTGGGACATTATAGTCAGAAACAGGCAGGAGATTACAGTCAGAAACAGGTGGGAGATTACAGTCAGAAACAGGCAGGAGATTACAGTCAGAAACAGGTGTGAGATTACAGTCAGGAACAGGTGGGAGATAACAGTCAGAAACAGGTGGGACATTACAGTCAGAAACAGGCAGGAGATTACAGTCAGAAACAGGCAGGAGATTACAGTCAGAAACAGGTGGGAGATTACAGTCAGAAACAGGTGGGACATTACAGTCAGAAACAGGTGGGAGATTACAGTCAGAAACAGGCAGGAGATTACAGTCAGAAACAGGTGGGAGATTACAGTCAGAAACAGGTGGGACATTACAGTCAGAAACAGGCAGGAGATTACAGTCAGAAACAGGTGGGAGATTACAGTCAGAAACAGGCAGGAGATTAAAGTCAGAAATAGGTGTGAGATTACAGTCAGGAACAGGTGGGAGATAACAGTCAGAAACAGGTGGGACATTACAGTCAGAAACAGGCAGGAGATTACAGTCAGAAACAGGTGGGAGATTACAGTCAGAAACAGGCAGGAGATTACAGTCAGAAATAGGTGTGAGATTACAGTCAGGAACAGGTGGGATATAACAGTCAGAAACAGGTGGGAGATTACAGTCAGAAACAGGTGGGAGATTACAGTCAGAAACAGGTAGGAGATTACAGTCAGGAACAGGTGGGAGATTACAGTCAGAAATAGGTGTGAGATTACAGTCAGGAACAGGTGGGAGATAACAGTCAGAAACAGGTGTGAGATTACAGTCAGGAACAGGTGGGAGATTACAGTCAGAAACAGGCGGGAGATTACAGTCAGAAACAGGTGGGAGATTACAGTCAGAAACAGGTAGGAGATTACAGTCAGGAACAGGTGGGAGATTACAGTCAGAAATAGGTGTGAGATTACAGTCAGAAACAGGCAGGAGATTACAGTCAGAAACAGGTGTGAGATTACAGTCAGGAACAGGTGGGAGATAACAGTCAGAAACAGGTGGGACATTACAGTCAGAAACAGGCAGGAGATTACAGTCAGAAACAGGCAGGAGATTACAGTCAGAAACAGGTGGGAGATTACAGTCAGAAACAGGTGGGACATTACAGTCAGAAACAGGTGGGAGATTACAGTCAGAAACAGGCAGGAGATTACAGTCAGAAACAGGTGGGAGATTACAGTCAGAAACAGGTGGGACATTACAGTCAGAAACCGGCAGGAGATTACAGTCAGAAACAGGTGGGAGATTACAGTCAGAAACAGGAAGGAGATTAAAGTCAGAAATAGGTGGGAGATTACAGTCAGGAACAGGTGGGAGATAACAGTCAGAAACAGGTGGGACATTACAGTCAGAAACAGGCAGGAGATTACAGTCAGAAACAGGTGGGAGATTACAGTCAGAAACAGGCAGGAGATTACAGTCAGAAATAGGTGTGAGATTACAGTCAGGAACAGGTGGGATATAACAGTCAGAAACAGGTGGGAGATTACAGTCAGAAACAGGTAGGAGATTACAGTCAGGAACAGGTGGGAGATTACAGTCAGAAATAGGTGTGAGATTACAGTCAGGAACAGGTGGGAGATTACAGTCAGAAATAGGTGTGAGATTACAGTCAGAAACAGGCAGGAGATTACAGTCAGAAACAGGTGTGAGATTACAGTCAGGAACAGGTGGGAGATAACAGTCAGAAACAGGTGGGACATTACAGTCAGAAACAGGCAGGAGATTACAGTCAGAAACAGGCAGGAGATTACAGTCAGAAACAGGTGGGAGATTACAGTCAGAAACAGGTGGGACATTACAGTCAGAAACAGGTGGGAGATTACAGTCAGAAACAGGCAGGAGATTACAGTCAGAAACAGGTGGGAGATTACAGTCAGAAACAGGTGGGACATTACAGTCAGAAACAGGCAGGAGATTACAGTCAGAAACAGGTGGGAGATTACAGTCAGAAACAGGCAGGAGATTAAAGTCAGAAATAGGTGTGAGATTACAGTCAGGAACAGGTGGGAGATAACAGTCAGAAACAGGTGGGACATTACAGTCAGAAACAGGCAGGAGATTACAGTCAGAAACAGGTGGGAGATTACAGTCAGAAACAGGCAGGAGATTACAGTCAGAAATAGGTGTGAGATTACAGTCAGGAACAGGTGGGATATAACAGTCAGAAACAGGTGGGAGATTACAGTCAGAAACAGGTAGGAGATTACAGTCAGGAACAGGTGGGAGATTACAGTCAGAAACAGGTGTGAGATTACAGTCAGGAACAGGTGGGAGATAACAGTCAGAAACAGGTGTGAGATTACAGTCAGGAACAGGTGGGAGATTACAGTCAGAAACAGGCGGGAGATTACAGTCAGAAACAGGTGGGAGATTACAGTCAGAAACAGGTAGGAGATTACAGTCAGGAACAGGTGGGAGATTACAGTCAGAAATAGGTGTGAGATTACAGTCAGGAACAGGTGGGAGATTACAGTCAGAAACAGGCGGGAGATTACAGTCAGAAACAGGTAGGAGATTACAGTCAGGAACAGGTGGGAGATTACAGTCAGAAACAGGAAGGAGTTATAGGCAGAAACAGGCGGGGGGTTACAGGCAGAATTAGGTGGGAGATTACAGTCAGAATTAGGTGGCAGTTTACAGGCAGAAACAGGCAGGAGATTACAGTCAGAAATAGGTGTGAGATTACAGTCATGAACAGGTGGGAGATAACAGTCAGAAACAGGTGTGAGATTACAGTCAGAAACAGGTGTGAGATTACAGTCAGGAACAGGTGGGAGATTACAGTCAGAAACAGGTGGGACATTATAGTCAGAAACAGGCAGGAGATTACAGTCAGAAACAGGTGGGAGATTACAGTCAGAAACAGGCAGGAGATTACAGTCAGAAACAGGTGTGAGATTACAGTCAGGAACAGGTGGGAGATAACAGTCAGAAACAGGTGGGACATTACAGTCAGAAACAGGCAGGAGATTACAGTCAGAAACAGGTGGGAGATTACAGTCAGAAACAGGCAGGAGATTACAGTCAGAAACAGGTGGGAGATTACAGTCAGAAACAGGTGGGACATTACAGTCAGAAACAGGCAGGAGATTACAGTCAGAAACAGGTGGGAGATTACAGTCAGAAACAGGTGGGAGATTACAGTCAGAAACAGGTGGGACATTACAGTCAGAAACAGGCAGGAGATTACAGTCAGAAACAGGTGGGAGATTACAGTCAGAAACAGGCAGGAGATTACAGTCAGAAATAGGTGTGAGATTACAGTCAGGAACAGGTGGGAGATAACAGTCAGAAACAGTTGGGACATTACAGTCAGAAACAGGCAGGAGATTACAGTCAGAAACAGGTGGGAGATTACAGTCAGAAACAGGCAGGAGATTACAGTCAGAAATAGGTGTGAGATTACAGTCAGGAACAGGTGGGATATAACAGTCAGAAACAGGTGGGAGATTACAGTCAGAAACAGGCGGGAGATTACAGTCAGAAAGAGGTAGGAGATTACAGTCAGGAACAGGTGGGAGATTACAGTCAGAAACAGGCGGGAGATTACAGTCAGAAACAGGTAGGAGATTACAGTCAGGAACAGGTGGGAGATTACAGTCAGAAATAGGTGTGAGATTACAGTCAGGAACAGGTGGGAGATAACAGTCAGAAACAGGTGGGAGATTACAGTCAGAAACAGGCGGGAGATTACAGTCAGAAACAGGTAGGAGATTACAGTCAGGAACAGGTGGGAGATTACAGTGAGAAACAGGCGGGAGATTACAGTCAGAAACAGGTAGGAGATTACAGTCAGGAACAGGTGGGAGATTACAGTCAGAAACAGGCGGGAGATTACAGTCAGAAACAGGTAGGAGTTATAGGCAGAAACAGGCGGGGGGTTACAGGCAGAATTAGGTGGGAGATTACAGTCAGAATTTGGTGGAAGTTTACAGGCAGAAACAGGTGTGAGATTACAGTCAGGAACAGGTGGGAGATAACAGTCAGAAACAGGTGGGACATTACAGTCAGAAACAGGCAGGAGATTACAGTCAGAAACAGGTGGGAGATTACAGTCAGAAACAGACAGGAGATTACAGTCGGAAATAGGTGTGAGATTACAGTCAGAAACAGGTGGGAGATAACAGTCAGAAACAGGTGGGAGATTACAGTCAGAAACAGGCGGGAGATTACAGTCAGAAACAGGTAGGAGATTACAGTCAGGAACAGGTGGGAGATTACAGTCAGAAACAGGCGGGAGATTACAGTCAGAAACAGGTAGGAGATTACAGTCAGGAACAGGTGGGAGATTACAGTCAGAAACAGGCGGGAGATTACAGTCAGAAACAGGTAGGAGTTATAGGCAGAAACAGGCGGGGGGTTACAGGCAGAATTAGGTGGGAGATTACAGTCAGAATTAGGTGGAAGTTTACAGGCAGAAACAGGTAGGCGATTGGAATCAGAAACAGGTGGGAGATTACAGTCAAAAACAGATGGGAGATTACAGTCAGAAACAGGCAAGAAATTACAGGCAGAGACAGGTGGGAGATTACAGTCGAAACAGTTGGAAGTTACAGTCAGAAACACATGGGAGATTACAGTCATAAACAGGTGGGAGAATACAGTCAGAAACAGGCATGAGATTACAATCAGAAACAGGTGGGAGATTAGTCCCAAATGTTGGCAGATTGCAGTCAGGAACAGGTGGGAGATTACAGTCAGAAACAGGCGGGAGATTACAGTCAGAAACAGGCGGGAGATTACAGTCAGAAACAGGCGGGAGATTACAGTCAGAAACAGGCGGGAGATTACAGTTAGTAACGGGTATGAGTTATAGGCAGAAACACGTGGGACATTACAGTCAAAAACAGGTGGGAGAATACAGTCAGAAACAGGTGAGAGATTACAATCCGAAAGAGGCAGGAGATTACAGTCAGAAACAGGTAGGAGTTATAGGCAGAAACAGGCAGAAGTTACAGGCAGCATCAGGTGGGAGATTACAGTCAAAAACAGGTGGGAGAATACAGTCAGAAACAGGTGAGAGATTACAATCCGAAAGAGGCAGGAGATTACAGTCAGAAACAGGTAGGAGTTATAGGCAGAAACAGGCAGAAGTTACAGGCAGAATCAAGTGGGAGATTACAGTCAAAAACAGGTGGGAGTTACAGTCAGAAACAGGTGAGAGATTACAATCCGAAAGAGGCAGGAGATTACAGTCAGAAACAGGTAGGAGTTATAGGCAGAAACAGGCAGAAGTTACAGGCAGAATCAGGTGGGAGATTACAGTCAAAACAGGTGGGAGTTACAGTCAGAAGCACATGGGAAGATTACAGTCAGAAACAGGTAGGAGTTATAGGCAGAAACAAGCTGGAGTTACAGGCAGAATTAGGTGGGAGATTACAGTCAGAAGCAGATGGGAAATTACAGTCATAAACAGGTAGGTGATTACAATCAGAAACAGGTGGGAGATTACAGTCAGAAACAGGTGGGAGATAACAGTCAGAAACAGGTGGGACATTACAGTCAGAAACAGGCAGGAGATTACAGTCAGAAACAGGTGGGAGATTACAGTCAGAAACAGGCAGGAGATTACAGTCAGAAATAGGTGTGAGATTACAGTCAGGAACAGGTGGGAGATAACAGTCAGAAACAGGTGGGAGATTACAGTCAGAAACAGGCGGGAGATTACAGTCAGAAACAGGTAGGAGATTACAGTCAGGAACAGGTGGGAGATTACAGTCAGAAACAGGCGGGAGATTACAGTCAGAAACAGGTAGGAGATTACAGTCAGGAACAGGTGGGAGATTACAGTCAGAAACAGGCGGGAGATTACAGTCAGAAACAGGTAGGAGTTATAGGCAGAAACAGGCGGGGGGTTACAGGCAGAATTAGGTGGGAGATTATAGTCAGAATTAGGTGGAAGTTTACAGGCAGAAACAGGTAGGCGATTGGAATCAGAAACAGGTGGGAGATTACAGTCAAAAACAGATGGGAGATTACAGTCAGAAACAGGCAAGAAATTACAGGCAGAGACAGGTGGGAGATTACAGTCGAAACAGTTGGAAGTTACAGTCAGAAACACATGGGAGATTACAGTCATAAACAGGTGGGAGAATACAGTCAGAAACAAGCATGAGATTACAATCAGAAACAGGTGGGAGATTAGTCCCAAATGTTGGCAGATTGCAGTCAGAAACAGGTGGGAGATTAGTCCCAAATGTTGGCAGATTGCAGTCAGAAACAGGCGGGAGATTACAGTCAGAAACAGGCGGGAGATTACAGTCAGAAACAGGCGGGAGATTACAGTTAGTAACGGGTACGAGTTATAGGCAGAAACACGTGGGACATTACAGTCAAAAACAGGTGGGAGAATATAGTCAGAAACAGGTGAGAGATTACAATCCGAAAGAGGCAGGAGATTACAGTCAGAAACAGGTAGGAGTTATAGGCAGAAACAGGCAGAAGTTACAGGCAGCATCAGGTGGGAGATTATAGTCAAAAACAGGTGGGAGAATACAGTCAGAAACAGGTGAGAGATTACAATCCGAAAGAGGCAGGAGATTACAGTCAGAAACAGGTAGGAGTTATAGGCAGAAACAGGCAGAAGTTACAGGCAGAATCTAGTGGGAGATTACAGTCAAAAACAGGTGGGAGTTACAGTCAGAAGCAGGTGAGAGATTACAATCCGAAAGAGGCAGGAGATTACAGTCAGAAACAGGTAGGAGTTATAGGCAGAAACAGGCAGAAGTTACAGGCAGAATCAGGTGGGAGATTACAGTCAAAACAGGTGGGAGTTACAGTCAGAAGCACATGGGAAGATTACAGTCATAAACAGGTGGGCGATTACAGTCAGAAACAGGTAGGAGTTATAGGCAGAAACAAGCTGGAGTTACAGGCAGAATTAGGTGGGAGATTACAGTCAGAAGCAGATGGGAAATTACAGTCATAAACAGGTAGGCGATTACAATCAGAAACATGTAGGAGATTACAGTCAAAACAGGTGGGAGATTACAGTCAGAAACAGGCGGGAGATTACAGTCAGAAACAGTTGGGAGATTCTGCTCAGAATTACTGACACAACACCCCAAACACATTTCCACAAATTGACAATGCCTCGCATTCATATGCAGTCACACTCATTCACACTGACACATACTCATAGAAACACTCACACACATTCATACTTAAACACACATACACATGTTCCAACATTCACTAAGACTGTCATATTAACACGGGAAATCACATTATCATTCACACAAACTCACACTCATTTAATAAAAAGTACTAACACTAACATACACTGTCTCACATACAACACATACACACACACACACACAGAGGCACACACACAGAGTCACATTCAGAGTCAGACACAGTCTCACACACAGAGTCACACACAGAGTCACACACACTGTCACGCACACACACACAGGCACACTCACACACATGATCACACACACTGAAACACACAAATACAGAGTTACACGCACACAGTCACGTGCACAGTCATAAACACACACAGTCACAATCACAGACACAATCACACGTACAGTCACACACACGCAGAGTCACACACAGTCACACACACATACACACAGTCTCTCACACACACACAGATTCACACATAGGAACATAGGAACAGGAGTAGGCCATTCAGCCCCTCGTGCCTGCTCTGCCATTTGATAAGATCATGGCTGATCTGTGATCTAACTCCATATACCTGCCTTTGGCCCATATCCCTTAATACCTTTGGTTGCCAAAAAGCTATCTGTCTCAGATTTAAATTTAGCAATTGAGCTCGTATCAATTGCCATTTGCGGAAGAGAGTTCCAAACTTCTACCACCCTTTGTGTGTAGAAATATTTTCTAATCTCACTCCTGAAAGGTCTGGCTCTAATTTTTAGACTGTGCCCGCTTCTCCTAGAATCCCCAACCAGCGGAAATAGTTTCTCTCTATCCACCCTATCCATTCCCCTTAATATCTTATAAACTTCGATCAGATCAACCCTTAACCTTCGAAACTCTAGAGAATACAACCCCAATTTGTGTAGTCTCTCCTCGTAACGTAACACTTGAAGTCCGGGTATCATTCTAGTAAACCTACGCTGCACTCCCTCCAAGGCCAATATGTCCTTCCGAAGGTGCGGTGCCCAGAACTGCTCACAGTACTCCAGGTGCGGTCTAACCAGGGTTTTGTATAGCTGCAGCATAACTTCTGCCCCCTTGTACTCCAGTCCTCTAGATATAAAGGCCAGCATTCCATTTGCCTTCTTGATTATTTTCTGCACCTGTTCATGACACTTCAATGATCTATGTACCTGAACCCCTAAGTCCCTTTGGACATCCACTGTTTTTAACTTTTTACCATTTAGAAAGTACCCTGTTCTATCCTTTTTTGATCCAAAGTGGATGACCTCACATTTGTTTACATTGAATTCCATTTGCCACAGTTTTGCCCATTCACCTAATCGATCAATATCGCTTTGTAATTTTATGTTTCCATCTACACTGTTTACAATGCCACCAATCTTTGTAAACAATTTTACAACACCAAGTTATAGTCCAACAATTTTATTTGAAATTCACAAGCTTTCGGAGGCTTCCTCCTTCCTCAGGTGAATGTTGTGGAAATGAAATCCTCGAACCCTTCGTATTTATAAATCACAGAACAATACCTGGTGATCACAGACAGTCTTTCCAACTGCCCGTTGCCAAGGCAATCACAGTGTGCAGACAGAGAGGTGTTACCTACAAGGCCACCGAATATACAAACAACCAAAAAAAAACAGAGAGAGAGAGAGGCAGAAACATAGAAATATCCGGAAGGAAGAGAAAGACAGCAAATGACCCGTTATATTAAAAACAGATAACATTTGTTCGCTGGTGGGGTAACGTGTAGTGTGACATGAACCCAAGATCCCGGTTGAGGCCGTCCTCATGGGTGCGGAACTTGGCTATCAATTTCTGCTCGACGATTTTGCGTTGTCGTGTGTCTCGAAGGCCGCCTTGGAGTATGCTTACCCGAAGGTCGGTGGCTGAATGTCCTTGACTGCTGAAGTGTTCCCCGACTGGGAGGGAACCCTCCTGTCTGGCGATTGTTGCGCGGTGTCCGTTCATCCGTTGTCGCAGCGTCTGCATGGTCTCACCAATGTACCATGCTCTGGGGCATCCTTTCCTGCAACGTATGAGGTAGACAACGTTGGCCGAGTCACAGGAGTATGAACCATGCACCTGGTGGGTGGTGTCCTCTCGTGTGATGGTGGTGTCTGTGTCGATGATCTGGCATGTCTTGCAGAGGTTACCGTGGCAGGGTTGTGTGGTGTCGTGGACGCTGTTCTCCTGAAAGCTGGGTAATTTGCTGCGAACGATGGTCTGTTTGAGGTTGGGTGGCTGTTTAAAGGTGAGTAGTGGAGGTGTGGGGATGGCCATAGCGAGGTGTTCGTCGTCATTGATGACATGTTGAAGGCTGCGGAGAACATGGCGTAGTTTCTCCGCTCCGGGGAAGTACTGGACGACGAAGGGTACTCTGTTGGTTGCGTCCCGTGTTAGTCTTCTGAGGAGGTCTATGCGATTTTTCGCTGTGGCCCGTCGGAACTGTCGATCGATGAGTTGAGCGTCATATCCCGTTCTTACTAGGGCGTCTTTCAGCGTCTGTAGGTGTCCATTGCGTTCCTCCTCGTCTGAGCAGACCCTGTGTATTCGCAGGGCCTGTCCATAGGGGATGGCCTCTTTGACGTGGAAGCTGGAAAAGTGGAGCATCGTGAGGTTGTCCGTGGGCTTGCGGTAGAGTGAGGTGCTGAGGTGCCCGTCTTTGATGGAGATTCGTGTGTCCAAGAAAGAAACTGATTCTGAGGAGTAGTCCATGGTGAGCTTGATGGTGGGATGGAACTTGTTGATGTTATCGTGTAGTCTCTTTAGTGATTCCTCGCCGTGGGTCCATAGAAAGAAAATGTCGTCGATGTATCTGGTGTATAGTGTTGGTTGGAGGTCCTGTGCAGTGAAGAAGTCCTGCTCGAACTTGTGCATGAAAATGTTGGCGTATTGGGGTGCGAATTTGGTCCCCATGGCTGTTCCGTGTGTTTGGGTAAAGAACTGGTTATCGAAGGTGAAGACATTGTGATCCAGGATGAAGCGGATGAGTTGTAGGATGGCGTCTGGAGATTGGCTGTTGTTGGTGTTGAGTATTGATGCTGTCGCAGCGATGCCGTCATCGTGGGGGATACTGGTGTATAGTGCCGAGGCGTCCATCGTGGTGAGAAGTGTTCCTGGTTCAACTGGTCCGTGGGTACTGAGTTTTTGTAGGAAGTCTGTAGTGTCGCGACAGAAGCTGGGGGTTCCCTGTACGATGGGTTTCAGGATGCCCTCGATGGATACATCTGACGGGCCACAGCGAAAAATCGCATAGACCTCCTCAGAAGACTAACACGGGACGCAACCAACAGAGTACCCTTCGTCGTCCATACTTCCCCGGAGCGGAGAAACTACGCCATGTTCTCCGCAGCCTTCAACATGTCATCAATGACGACGAACACCTCGCTAAGGCCATCCCCACGCCTCCACTACTCGCCTTTAAACAGCCACCCAACCTCAAACAGACCATCGTTCGCAGCAAATTACCCAGCTTTCAGGAGAACAGCGTCCACGACACCACACAACCCTGCCACGGTAACCTCTGCAAGACATGCCAGATCATCGACACAGATACCACCATCACACGAGAGGACACCACCCACCAGGTGCATGGTTCATACTCCTGTGACTCGGCCAACGTTGTCTACCTCATACGTTGCAGGAAAGGATGCCCCAGAGCATGGTACATTGGCGAGACCATGCAGACGCTGCGACAACGGATGAACGGACACCGCGCAACAATCGCCAGACAGGAGGGTTCCCTCCCAGTCGGGGAACACTTCAGCAGTCATGGACATTCAGCCACCGACCTTCGGGTAAGCGTTCTCCAAGGTGGCCTTCGAGACACACGACAACGCAAAATCGTCGAGCAGAAATTGATAGCCAAGTTCCGCACCCATGAGGACGTCCTCAACCGGGATCTTGGGTTCATGTCACGCTACACGTAACCCCACCAGCGAACAAATGTTATCTGTTTTTAATATAACGGGTCATTTGCTGTCTTTCTCTTCCTTCCGGATGTTTCTATGTTTCTGCCTCTCTCTCTTTCTGTTCTTTTTTTGGTTGTTTGTATGTTCGGTGGCCTTGTAGGTAACACCTCTCTGTCTGCACACTGTGATTGCCTTGGCAACGGGCAGTTGGAAAGACTATCTGTCATCACCAGGTATTGTTCTGTGATTTATAAATGCGAAGGGTTCGAGGATTTCATTTCCACAACATTCACCTGAGGAAGGAGGAAGCCTCCGAAAGCTTGTGGATTTCAAATAAAATTGTTGGACTATAACTTGGTGTTGTAAAATTGTTTACAATTGTCAACCCCAGTCCATCACCGGCATCTCCACACCAATCTTTGTGTCATCGGCAAACTTAGATGTGAGACTTTCTATGCCTTCACCTAAGTCGTTAATAAATATTGTGAATAATTGAGGCCCCAAGACAGATCCCTGCGGGACTCCACTAGTCACATCCTGACAATGTGAGTACCTACCCATTATCTGGTCCTGGGGATTTGTCACTCTTTAGTGCTATTATTTTCTTCATTACTGTTGCTTTACTTATGTTAATTTTATCGAGTCCCTGTCCCCAATTCAATATTAGTTTTCTTGGGATTTCCGGCATGCTCTTTTTCTACTTTAAATACTGACGCAAAGTAATTATTCAACATGTCCGCATTTCCCCATTGTCAATGACAATATCCCCACTTTCAGTTTTTAAGGGGCCAACACTGCTCCTGACCACCCTCTTTTTCCTAATATAACTATACAGTCACACACACTGTCTCACACACACAAACAGAGTCTCACACATAGTCACAAACAGAGTCTCACACACACAGAGTCTCACACGCAGTCACAAACACAGAGTCTCACACGCAGTCACAAACACAGAGTCTCACACACAGTCACAAACACAGAGTCTCACACGCAGTCACAAACACAGAGTCTCACACGCAGTCACAAACACAGAGTCTCACACGCAGTCACAAACACAGAGTCTCACACACAGTCACAGAGTCTCACACACACAGAGTCTCACACACAGTCACAAACAGAGTCTCACACACAGTCACAAACAGAGTCTCACACACACAGAGTCTCACACGCAGTCATATACTCACACAGTCACAGCCACAGACACACTCACATGTACAATCACACAAACTCAAACACACACATAGTCACACACAGTCACACACACAAACAAAGTCACACACACAGTCACAAACACAGTCACACACTCACACAGTCATGGCACAGTCACACACACGCAGAGTCACACACAGACACACAGTCTCACACACACACGCTCACACACACACACAGATTCACACACACAGTCACACACTCCGTCACACACACAAACAGAGCCACACACACAGTCATAAACACAGACTCTCACACACACACACAGTCACACACACACACAGTCACACACACAGTCTCACACACACACAGTCTCACACACACACAGTCTCACACACAGTCACGTGCACAGTTACACACACACACCGTCACAGACACAGTCTCACACACAATCACACACACTCAAACACACAGACATGCAGTCACAGTCACATTCACATACACACTCACTCACACACACAGTCACAAACGTACACACAGGCACACTCACACACCGCCACAGACACTTCCATGTACTTGCACACACTCAGACTAATAGAAAGTCCTCGTGCATCTTACTCCAAAACGAGGCCACGTTTCTTGTGACCTTTCCGCGCTCTCACCTTGTGCTCCAGGGTTGGGGACAGTGCGGTTGACAGTTTATCTGAGCCCAGGCTGATATCCGAGGTACACGCCGGGTGCTGCCACTGCGTGGTGCCAGTTGGCACGTGCCAGTAGTACGTCCCACTCGTGTCCCTGATTGTCCTCCATCCCGGGGGGAGGTCCGGGTCCGTCTCCAGGGATTGGTCATTCCACAGGTTGTCTGTAAGTGCAACAATTGAAACAAAAACATGCCATGTTGTTCTGATCTGGAATGCGCTGCCTGAAAGGGCGGTGGAAGCTGATTCAATAGTAACTTTCAAAAGGGAATTGGAGAAATGCTTGAAAAGGAGGCATTTGCAGGACTATGGGGGAAAGAGCAGGCAGAGTGGGACTAATTGGATTAGCTCTTTCAGAGAGCCAGCACAGGCACAATTTGTTAATGAATCGCAGGGCATTTCAGTGAACCAGAGCCTACGTCAGGAAGACCTCTGAAGGTGACAGGACCAAGTGGGGGAGGATTGAAATGAATTTGGCTGGGGGAGGGGCACCAGGACGCAGCTGCTCAGAGGAGAGACAAGGTGCACTGAAAACTGGGAGGGACAAACAGCAACAGAATAAAGAATTGTTTGGAAAGTGCAGGAAATAGATGGAGGAGAAAAGCAAAGCCGACTGGCACGGTGTTGGAATGCAGGTGTGTTGATGTGAGGAGTGTCACAAATAAGGTGGACGAGCGACAGCAGCAAGTTGCCACATGGGGTTATGATATCGTGGCTAGAACGGAGACCTGGCTTAAACATGGGCAGGAATGGGAACTAAACATTCCCGGCTACGGTGCACTCAGGAGGGAAAGGGGAGGAATAATGTCAGGAGAGGGGATGGCAGTATTGATCGAGGATAATATTACAGTTCTACAGAGGGACGATACACCAGAGGGTTCAAAGGCTGAATCTATTTGGTTAGGGTTAAGGAACAGAAAAGCAGCTGTTACATTGCTGGGTGTTTACTATAGACCCCCAAATAGTGAGAAGGAGATAGAGGAGCAAATCGCAGAGAAATGTGAAAATAATCGAGCAGTAATAGTGGGGGACTTCAATTACCCTAAAATAGACTGAGAAAAAAGTAAGAGTAAAAGGCAAGGAGGGTGAAGGATTCCTAAAAAGTGTCCAGGAGAACTTTTTTAATCAGTATGTTTCTAGCCCAACGAGGAAGAAGCAGTGTTGGGTCTAGTTTTGGGGAATGAAGTAGAACAAGTGGAGTGTGTTTCAGTGGGAGAACATCTGGGTGATAGTGATCATAATATAATTTGGTTTAAAGTAGTCTTGGAAAGGGGCAAAGAAAAATCAAAGGTAAAAATATCCAACTGGAAGAAAGACAATTTCAGTGATTTGAGAAGGGATCGAGCAAAGGTGGACTAGATTGGCCAGGAAAACAGTAAATAAGCAATGGCAGGCCTTCAAAGCAGAGATAGTTCGGGGACAAACCAAGTATATTCCCAAAAGGAGGAAAGATGGGGCATCCACAGCGAGAGCTCCCTGGATGACAGAGGAAATAGAGGTTAAAATAAAACAGAAAAAGGAGGTTGATGACAAATGTCAGGTACAGAATACAGTCGAAAACCAGGCAAAATACAGAGAGTGCAGGGGGAAATCAAATAAAGGATATAAGAGGGGCAAAGAGAGAGTATGAGAAAAGATTAGTGGGTAACACAAAAGGGAACCCAAAAAAGTAAAAGGATAGTTAAAGGAATGGTGAGGCCGACTAGGGACAAAAAAGGAAATCTTCTTGTGGCGGCAGAGGTACTGAATGAGGATTTTACATCTGCCTTCACAAAAGAAGAGGATGAAGATAATGTCGCTGTAGAGGAGGGAGTGGAGATATTGGATAGGATCAAAATAGATAGAAAGGAGGTGCGAAATAGGTTGACATCACTCAAAGTTAACGGGTCACCCGGTCCAGATGGGATGCATCCTAGATTGCTGAGGGAAGCAGAAGGTCTGACCACAATCTTTCAATCCTCCTTGGATATGGGAGCGGTGCCAGAGGACTGGAGGATTGTAAATGTTACACCCCTGTTCAAAAAAGGGGAGAGGGATAAAGCTGGTAACTACAGGCCAGTCAGTCTAATGTCAGTGGTGGGAAAACTACTAGAGACCATTGTCAAGGACAAAATTAATTCTCACTTGGAGAAGCTTGGGTTAATAATGGGAGAGCCAGCACAGATTTGTTAAAGGCAAATCCTGTCTGACTAACCTGATTGAGTTCTTCGATGAAGTAACAGAGGAGGTTGATGAAGGTAGTGCAGTAGATGTTGTATATATGAACTTCTAAAAGGCATTTGATAAAGTACCACATAACAGCCTTAATCGTAAAATAGAAGCACATGGTATTAAAGGCATGGTGGTAATTTAAGATAAGGGGTCGGCCATTTAGGACTGAGATGAGGAGGAATTTCTTCGCTCAGAGGGTTGTAAATCTTTGGAATTCTCTACCCCAGAGGGCTGTGGATGCTGAGTCGTTGAGTATATTCACAGCTGAGATGGATAGATTTTTGAGCTCTAGGGGAATCAAGGGATATGGGGATCGGGGGGGAAAGTGGAGTTGAAGTCGAAGATCAGCCATGATCTTATTAAATGGTGGAGCAGGCTCGAGGGACCGACCCCCAGGGGTCGGTATTAGGACCATTGCTTTTCTTGTTATATATAAGTGACCTGGACTTGGGTATAGGGAGTACAATTTCGAAGTTTGCAGATGATACAAAACTTGACAATGTAGTACGTAATGAGCAGGATAGTAGCAGACTTCAGGAGGACATAGACAGACTGGTGAAATGGGCAGACACATGGCAGATGAGTGTGAAGTGGTGCACTTTAGGAGGGACAACATGGAAAGATATAATCTAAACGGTATTATTTTGACGGGGGTGCAAAAGCAGAGGGACCTGAGGGTGCATATTGAAAATCTTTGAAGGCGGGAGGGCAAATTGATAAGGTGGTTAAGAAAGTGTATGAGATACTATCCTTGTAAATAGAGGCATTGAATACAAAAACAAGGAAGTCAAGCTAAACCTTTACAAATCACTGGTTAGGCCTCAGCTGGAGTATTGTGTCCAATTCTGGGCACCGCACTTTAGGAAAGATGTCAAGGCCTTGGAGAGGGTGCATAGATTTAGCAGAATGGTACCAGGGATGAGGGACTTCAGTTACGTGGAGAGACTGGAGAAGCTGGGGTTGTTCTCCTTAGAGCAGAGATGGTTAAGGGGAGATTTAATAGAGGTGTTCAAAATCACGAGGGGTTTTGATAGATTAAATTAAGGAGAAACTGTTTCCACCGGCAGGAGGGTCGGTAACCAGAGGACACAGATTGGCAAATATTGGCAAAAAATCCAGGGGGGTAGGAGGAGATTTTTTTTTTTACACAGTGAGTTGTTATGATCTGGAATGCGCTGCCTGAAAGGGCGGTGGAAGCAGATTCAATAATAACTTTCAAAAGGGAATTGGATAAATACTTGAAAAGGAAACATTTGCGGGGCTACGGGGGAAAATCAGGGGGTGGGGGCGGGGGACTAATCAGATAGCACTTTCAAAAGAGCCGGCACAGGCACGACGGGCCGAACGGCTTCCATCCGTGCTGTAAGATTCTAAGATGACATGGGGGGACATTGGGACGACTGCCATCAGCTAATGGTGTTTGAAACAGCATTCAGTGACGGACAAAAGGCTTCCAAGTCGACACACTCTCCTAATGACGGTGCAGCTGCCAGAACCTGCTCATCTTGAGCCAGCCGCTGACTGTCTACACAGCAAGTGGAACACAGCATTATGGGGAACGAGGATCAGAGGACCAGCCAGCAATCGATCTTTCTAATGTAGATAACAATGAATTACCACAAAATTATATTCATTTACTGAGAGATACTTAGTGAGACGAACAGCTTATTATTTCATTGGTCAATATCGTGGCAGGACAAGTTGAGAAGGCTGTTAAAAAAGCAAATGGGATCCTGGGTTCTATTAATTGAGGCACAGAGTACAAAAGCAAGGGAGTTATGCGAAACCTTTATAAATCACTGGTTAGGCCTCAGCTGGAGTATTGTGTTCACTTCTGGGCAATGCACTTTAGGAAGGATGTCAAGGCCTTGGAGAGGGTGCAGAGGAGATTTACCAGAATGGTACCAGGGAATGAGGGAGTTCAGTTATGTGGAGAGACCGGAGAAGCTGGGGTTGTTCTCCTTAGACAAAGAAGGTTAAGGGGAGATTTGATCGAGGTGTTCAAAATAATGAACGGTTTTGATAGAGTAAACAAGGAGAAACTGTTTCCAGTGGCAGAACGGTCGGTAACCAGAGGACACAGATTTAAGGTGATCGGCAAAAGAACCAGAGGCGACATGAAACATTTTTTTTATGCAGCGAGTTGTAATGATCTGGAATTCACTGCCTGAAAGGGCGGTGGAAGCAGATTCAATAATAACTTTCAAAAGGGAATTGGATAAACACTTGAAGGGAAAAAAATTACAGAGGTATGGGGAAAGAGCAGGGGAGTGGGACTAATTGGATAGCTCTTTCAAAGAGCCGGCACAGGCACGATGGGCCGAATGGCCTCCTCCTGTGCTGTACCTACGATGACTATGACTGTGAAATATTACACAATTGAAAGCTTTTATCATTGTACTTTTGTTCATAAATTGGAAAAAAACCTGGTGGAGAGGGAAGATAGGGGCTCTCCCCACCCATTTAATCTCCCCCCACAGCCCATGTACACTCTCCCCTATCATGGACTCTCTCCCACCCATTTAATCTCCTCCCACAGCCCATGTACACTCTCCCCTATCATGGACTCTCCCCACCCATTTAATCTCCCCCCACAGCCCATGTACACTCTCCCCTATCATGGACTCTCCCCACCCATTTAATCTCCTCCCACAGCCCATGTACACTCTCCCCTATCATGGACTCTCTCCCACCCATTTAATCTCCTCCCACAGCCCATGTACACTCTCCCCTATCATGGACTCTCCCCACCCATTTAATCTCCTCCCACAGCCCATGTACATTCTCCCCTATCATGGACTCTCCCCACCCATTTAATCTCCCCCCACAGCCCATGTACACTCTCCCCTATCATGGACTCTCCCCACCCATTTAATCTCCCCCCACAGCCCATGTACACTCTCCCTTATCATGGACTCTCCCCACCCATTTAATCTCCCCCCACAGCCCATGTACACTCTCCCTTATCATGGACTCTCCCCACCCATTTAATCTCCCCCCACAGCCCATGTACACTCTCCCCTATCATGGACTCTCCCACCCATTTAATCTCCCCCCACAGCCCATGTACACTCTCCCCTATCATGGACTCTCCCCACCCATTTAATCTCCCCCCACAGCCCATGTACACTCTCCCTTATCATGGACTCTCCCCACCCATTTAATCTCCCCCCACAGCCCATGTACACTCTCCCCTATCATGGACTCTCCCCACCCATTTAATCTCCCCCCACAGCCCATGTACACTCTCCCCTATCATGGACTCTCCCCACCCATTTAATCTCCCCCCACAGCCCATGTACACTCTCCCTTATCATGGACTCTCCCCACCCATTTAATCTCCCCCCACAGCCCATGTACACTCTCCCCTATCATGGACTCTCCCCACCCATTTAATCTCCCCCCACAGCCCATGTACACTCTCCCTTATCATGGACTCTCCCCACCCATTTAATCTCCCCCCACAGCCCGTGTACACTCTCCCCTATCATGGACTCTCTCCCACCCATTTAATCTCCTCCCACAGCCCATGTACACTCTCCCCTATCATGGACTCTCTCCCACCCATTTAATCTCCTCCCACAGCCCATGTACACTCTCCCTTATCATGGACTCTAGTCCACACATTTAATCTCCTTCCACAGCCCATGTACACTCTCCCCAATCATGGACTCCCTCCCCAGACACCCCTTTAATCTCCCACAGCCCATGTACACTCTCCCCTATCATGGACTCTCCCACCCATTCTAATTTCAGCCATGTACACTTCAATCATGGACTCTCCCACCATTCATCTCCCACCCATGTACACTCTCCCCCATTACCTCATGGACTCTCTCCCACCCATTTAATCTCCCCCACAGCCCATGTACACTCTCCCCTATCATGGACTCTCCCCACCCATTTAATCTCCTCCCACAGCCCATGTACACTCTCCCCAATCATGGACTCTCTCCACCCATTTAATCTCCTTCCACAGCCCATGTACACTCTCCCCAATCATGGACTCTCTCCCACCCATTTAATCTCCTTCCACAGCCCATGTACACTCTCCCCTATCATGGACTCTCTCCCACCCATTTAATCTCCTTCCACAGCCCATGTACACTCTCCCCAATCATGGACTCTCTCCCACCCATTTAATCTCCTCCCACAGCCCACGTACACTCTCCCTTATCATGGACTCTAGTCCACACATTTAATCTCCTTCCACAGCCCATGTACACTCTCCCCAATCATGGACTCTCTCCCACCCATTTAATCTCCTCCCACAGCCCACGTACACTCTCCCCTATCATGGACTCTCTCCCACCCATTTAATCTCCTCCCACAGCCCGTGTACACTCTCCCCTATCATGGACTCTCCCCACCCATTTAATCTCAGCCCACAGCCCATGTACACTCTCCCCTATCATGGACTCTCTCCCACCCATTTAATCTCCTTCCACAGCCCATGTACACTCTCCCCAATCATGGACTCTCTCCCACCCATTTAATCTCCTCCCACAGCCCACGTACACTCTCCCTTATCATGGACTCTAGTCCACACATTTAATCTCCTTCCACAGCCCATGTACACTCTCCCCAATCATGGACTCTCTCCCACCCATTTAATCTCCTCCCACAGCCCACGTACACTCTCCCCTATCATGGACTCTCTCCCACCCATTTAATCTCCTCCCACACCCCATGTACACTCTCCCCTATCATGGACTCTCTCCCACCCATTTAATCTCCTCCCACAGCCCGTGTACACTCTCCCCTATCATGGACTCTCTCCCACCCATTTAATCTCAGCCCACAGCCCATGTACACTCTCCCCTATCATGGACTCTCTCCCACCCATTTAATCTCCTCCCACAGCCCATGTACACTCTCCCCTATCATGGACTCTCCCCACCCATTTAATCTCCCCCCACAGCCCATGTACACTCTCCCTTATCATGGACTCTCCCCACCCATTTAATCTCCCCCCACAGCCCGTGTACACTCTCCCCTATCATGGACTCTCTCCCACCCATTTAATCTCCTCCCACAGCCCATGTACACTCTCCCCTATCATGGACTCTCTCCCACCCATTTAATCTCCTCCCACAGCCCATGTACACTCTCCCTTATCATGGACTCTAGTCCACACATTTAATCTCCTTCCACAGCCCATGTACACTCTCCCCAATCATGGACTCTCCCCACCCATTTAATCTCCCCCCACAGCCCATGTACACTCTCCCCTATCATGGACTCTCCCCACCCATTTAATCTCCTCCCACAGCCCATGTACACTCTCCCCAATCATGGACTCTCCCCACCCATTTAATCTCCTCCCACAGCCCATGTACACTCTCCCCAATCATGGACTCTCTCCCACCCATTTAATCTCCTCCCACAGCCCATGTACACTCTCCCTTATCATGGACTCTCCCCACCCATTTAATCTCCCCCCACAGCCCATGTACACTCTCCCCTATCATGGACTCTCCCCACCCATTTAATCTCCTCCCACAGCCCATGTACACTCTCCCCAATCATGGACTCTCTCCACCCATTTAATCTCCTTCCACAGCCCATGTACACTCTCCCCAATCATGGACTCTCTCCCACCCATTTAATCTCCTTCCACAGCCCATGTACACTCTCCCCTATCATGGACTCTCTCCCACCCATTTAATCTCCTTCCACAGCCCATGTACACTCTCCCCAATCATGGACTCTCTCCCACCCATTTAATCTCCTCCCACAGCCCACGTACACTCTCCCTTATCATGGACTCTAGTCCACACATTTAATCTCCTTCCACAGCCCATGTACACTCTCCCCAATCATGGACTCTCTCCCACCCATTTAATCTCCTCCCACAGCCCACGTACACTCTCCCCTATCATGGACTCTCTCCCACCCATTTAATCTCCTCCCACAGCCCGTGTACACTCTCCCCTATCATGGACTCTCCCCACCCATTTAATCTCAGCCCACAGCCCATGTACACTCTCCCCTATCATGGACTCTCTCCCACCCATTTAATCTCCTTCCACAGCCCATGTACACTCTCCCCAATCATGGACTCTCTCCCACCCATTTAATCTCCTCCCACAGCCCACGTACACTCTCCCTTATCATGGACTCTAGTCCACACATTTAATCTCCTTCCACAGCCCATGTACACTCTCCCCAATCATGGACTCTCTCCCACCCATTTAATCTCCTCCCACAGCCCACGTACACTCTCCCCTATCATGGACTCTCTCCCACCCATTTAATCTCCTCCCACACCCCATGTACACTCTCCCCTATCATGGACTCTCTCCCACCCATTTAATCTCCTCCCACAGCCCGTGTACACTCTCCCCTATCATGGACTCTCTCCCACCCATTTAATCTCAGCCCACAGCCCATGTACACTCTCCCCTATCATGGACTCTCTCCCACCCATTTAATCTCCTCCCACAGCCCATGTACACTCTCCCCTATCATAGGCCCACCCTATAACAACACCGTCCTATGATTCGATAACCAGATGCCTCGTGAAGCAACAATACAACTTGTTTAGACTTGTTCTTGTTGATCACCTGGGTGTCTGACCCACACGTCAACCCGTCGCTCTCCAAACCAAGATACTGAGGAATCTACGGCCACCCTATTGAGTTTCGGATTCACCAGCATGGAGTTCACAATCTCTCCCCACACGGACACACTCCACTTAGCTAAATCCAGAGTGTACCTGGATGTTCTGCATCACCTGGACGCAGCGCCTAGAGGACGATCAGGCGGAGAAGATCACACTCCAGTAACAAAGCCAAAGTGGGGGAGAGGGGTTATCGGTGATAATGTGGAGGACTGGGGCAGAATTCAAAGGGGCTTGTCGAGTGGGCGGATAAATGGCAAATTAAATTCAATATAGCGAAGTGTGAGGTGGTTCGTTTCGGTGGGATGAACGAGGAGGCCACTTATTTCTTGGAAGGTAAGAAACCAAATGGAGTTGAGGAGCAAAGAGAGCTGAGAATACAGATAGAGAAGTTGCTAAAAGGAGCAACTCCAGTTGATAAGGCCGTAAAGAATTCAAACAAAATACTGGGGTTTAGTTCTCGCAGAGTAGAATGCAAAAGCAGGGGGGTAATGTTAAATTTATATAGTGCTTTGATTAGACCATACTTGCAGTATTGTGCACAGTTCTGGTCTCCATATTACAAAGACGATAATTTTAAAAAATTCATTTATGGGATGTGGGCATCGCTGACAAGGCCAGCATTTATTGCCCATCCCTAATTGCCCCTTGAGAAGGTGGTGGTGAGCCGCCTTCTTGAACCGCTGCAGTCCGTGTGGTGAAGGTTCTCCCACAGTGCTGTTAGGAAGGGAGTTCCAGGATTTTGACCCAGCGACGATGAAGAAACGGCCGATATATTTCCAAATCAGGATGGTGTGTGACTCGGAGGGGAACGTGCAGGTGGTGTTGTTCCCATGTGCCTGCTGCCCTTGTCCTTCTAGGTGGTAGAGGTCACGGGATTGGGAGGTGCTGTCGAAGAAGCCTTGGCGAGTTGCTGGAGTGCATCTTGAAGCAAGTGCAGAAAAGATTTACAGAATTGAGTGGATGCAACTATCGAGAAAGATTGAACAGGCTGAGGTTCTTTTCTCTGGAACAGACAAGATTAAGAGGAGATCTGATAGAGACCTTTAAAATAATGAAGGGGTTCGATAGGGTGGATGTGGAGAAACTGTTTCCACAAGTGGGTGAATCCAGAATAAGGGGGCATAAATGTAAGATAGGATCAAATAAAGAATTTAGGAGGAATTTCTTTACACAGAGAATGTTGAAAAAGTGGAACTCACTGTCACATGGAATGGTTGAAGCAGATAGCATTTAAGGGGAGGCATGATGCATACATGAGGGAGAAAGGAATAAAGGGATATAGGGGCAGGGTGGGAAGAGGTCATTAGAGTGGGAAGATGCTCGTGTGGAGTATAGAAACCAGCGCAGGCCAGCATTGGCAAGTTGGGCCGAATGGCTTGTATCTGTTACAGTTCTATGTAATTTGAAGTAATTCTAGCTTAGGTGCAGATTGCTGGGCTCAAGATTGAGGAACCCCCAAATGTGCTCACAGATATCCTAGTGTGCAAATCCCTCCATGGCCTCGCCCCTCCCTATCTCCCTCCTCCAGCCCTACAACCCTCCGAGATCCTGCGCTCTTGAACTCCTGGCCTCTTGCGCATCCCCAATTTCCATCGCTCCACCATTGGCGGCCGTGCCTTCAGCTGCCTGGGACCTAAGCTCTGGAATTCACTCCCTAAACCTCTCCGCATCTCCACCTCTCCCACCTCCTTTAAATCTACCTCTTAAAACCTATCTCTTTGATCGAGCTTTTGTTCACCTTTCCTAACATCTCTTTATGTGGCTCGGTGTCAATTCCTGTCTGATTGCGCTTGCACGAAGTGTCTAGAGAGGCTTTTACTACATTAAAGGCGCTATATAAATGTCAGTTGCTGTTGCTGTATTGCTGGAGTTTAAACAGCGAAAGCAGTGCAGGCTATCAGCACAGAGCACTGGCGAGCTCACTGCTGCTTGAACCAGCTAAGGCCACCCTGACCATTATAGCATTGACTGGCGGGCCCAGTAGGCAGTCTCAGACCCCAGTGATGGATCTACCCCTCCAGCTTCCATTAGTGAACCAGGCTGGTCCATCAATCACCGACAGTGACCCCTGGAGTACTGCAGAGCTTGCTTGGTGCAGGCAACGGATTGCCGAGTTTTTCCAAGGGTCGAATTTGTTTCAAACTCCCATCTCCAAGTTGGAGCCATCTGGACTCCAAAATAAGACTGTTTCACCTCCCTGGCTCCGTGTTTCTGGGAGAGGACACATGGTGACAACCAGACTGCAAGCGTCAAAAAAATGGAGTAAAATAAAGGAGGGAGACGAGAAAGGTTTTAATAAGTACGTCATTCTTTCCGTAGCCTGTGTCCAGCTCCAACAACACTCAAGAAGCTCGACACCATCCAGGACAAAGCAGCCCACTTGATTGGCACCCCATCCACCACCCTAAACATTCACTCCCTTCACCACCGGCGCACCGTGGCTGCAGTGTGTACCATCCACAGGATGCACTGCAGCAACTCGCCAAGGCTTCTTCGACAGCACCTCCCAAACCCACGACCTCTACCACCTAGAAGGACAAGGGCAGCAGGTGCATGGCAACAACACCACCTGCACGTTCCCCTCCAAGTCACACACCATCCCAACTTGGAAATATATCGGCCGTTCCTTCATCGCCGCTGGGTCAAAATCCTGGAACTCCCTTCCTAACAGCACTGTGGGAGAACCGTCACCACACGGACTGCAGTGGTTCAAGAAGGCGGCTCACCACCACCTTCTCAAGGGGCAATTAGGGATGGGCAATAAATGCCGGCCTTGCCAGCGACGCCTAGATCCCGAGAATTAATTTAAAAAAAACTATTGTGTGTAGAGTGTAGTTGGGAGCAGGGCCATCCTGTGATTGAGAAATTGGCCAAGTTATTGATTCTAACGATTAACACCAGGATGATATTACGGGAGAAGGGCTAAAAATGAACCTAGTTTGCACCGCAATAGAACAAGGTGATCTCAGACTGGGGACATGTGGCCTGCCAATTCATTCCAAAACCCATTAAGTCCAATTACAGTCATATCAAAATAG